>NC_072738.1:46704886-46964886 GCF_026930045.1 Uloborus diversus | reverse complement strand
TTGGTGTCAATAACTCAAACGGGGGTTGAGCTATAGAACGTTTTTTATCGTCGATTGTGACTGCTGTATCTCAAGAAATAATGAACAGAATGAAAGAAAAATTTATCGGCAAGTAGTCCTTAGTGGGTATAAGAGCTGATTTTATTTTGGTGTCAACACCTAAAAAGGGGGTAGCGCAATCGCCCGTTCTTTTTTTCCATTGTGAGTGCCCTATCTCAAGAAGTAATGCTGCGTTCTGGTTGAAATTTGGAATATATGTGAATCCATACGTAAACAGGCATTGGTTCAATTTTGACGCCAATCGCTCCAAGAGGTGTTGATTTTTTTTTTTTTTTTTTTTTGAATAAAAATAGCTTTATTAATGCAACAATAAGAAAGATAAATCGTAATAGATTGTCGTCTGCGTATTTCCGTGATTTTAATTGAATGGAAATGATAGGAAATATTATCTCAATGATTTAAAATTTTTAACTGTTGCCATCTTATGTTTGTTAACAAATAAAATATTTGTAATTAATTCAAGCAAGGCTTTTAAAATAACTTTCAATTTTCGCTCTTTGCTTTGCTTTTAAAATAATTCAGACATTGGGATGGTAGTCAAGTTTTTGCATGTGTAATTTTGTTTTTGTTGGGAATATTGCTTCCTCGTCAAGCATGGGGAGGGATCAGAAAAAAAAAAAGAAAAATATAGAAGAAAGTTTCGTGATGGCCACAACATACTAGTTTGTTTATATGGCGAAATATTTTAAATTGCAGTAAAAACCGCTTCACTCGCTAAATAGAGTTTTAAAGCAACTGTAAATCTAATTTAATGATTTGACGAAAAGTTTTAAATTCCAGAGAAACTTTAATAGTTTTTTTTTTTTTTTTTTTTGAAAAGGTGTGTACTCATTTTATACAAAGAAAAACGATCATTTCACATCAGAGGTAGAGGGGGCGTCAATTCTTTTTATTCAACGGACTTCCATTAAATTTCTAGCACAGGCATCGCTGTGCGGGTCCTCTAGTTTCAAATAAATGAAAAGCATTAAGCATTTTATTTATGCGTAAATTAGTTACTATCGCGTTGCTTGTACAGTTTGTATTGATTTGCATTATTTTAGTTAACTGTCACTACTGTTTGCTTATTTTAACAAGTTTCGTGATGTTTTCTCAAGTGGGGCATTTAACCTGACGTGTTATGGCGAATTGTCTGACTGTCAAAATAATATGCCCTAAAACTGCAAGTAATAATTTCTGCAATAAAAAATTTAAATCGGAGTTTTTGGTCAGGACAGATTTTGCAATGCATCTGGACTTACACTAAGAGAGGCAGGAGGTGTTATCTTTAATTTTTCGTTGACCTTTTTTTTTTTATTTCTTCTTAGGTGGGGCGTGATTGCCCGAAACCTAGTGTTGCAATAAAAGATCGAAATTGGAGAATGTTGACTTTCACTGTATAGTTCACCGGTAATATTCGGCCTTTTGTCGATGTTATTTTGTTTGTTGATATTCACCGGAGAATGGTGACATTTACCGGTGCTGTTAGACTTGGAACTTCTCCTACAACGTATAGTAAGAGTCACGTCACTTTCTTGATTTTTTCTAGATGTCTTTGCAAGTGTACCGTTCTAACGTCCAAACAAAACTTGATTTACTGCCATAAACCAGGTCTTCCCAAACTGTGGTCCGCGCCGCGCTTAGTAGAGGATCCAATACCAGTTTCGGGAAAAAATCTTTTGAACACGTTACATGATTTTAATATTGCTCTTATATTTGATAACTAAAATTTTCACCTTCGAAGTATGGAATTATCCTTTCAACACCACATCCAGACATCTCAAGATACAATGCCGTTAGATCATGCAGCCACCACACTGCAAATTCCCGGTACACATTGGAAACACGTTTGTAAGGCTTTCATTCACAAAAAGTGTTCCAGTTGCCTAAATGTGCACTAAAATATGATCCGAATTTGCTCCGTTAAATAGAAAGTGAAAACATTGCTTTCTTTAAAATTCTTAAATTCTTCTAAAATTCTTCTTTTTCTTAAATATAATTTTAAACCCTTTCTTCAACTACCAATCAGTAGAATTATGTCTTAATATGATACCAGTAAAAATTTTGTTCAATGAATCACTGTCCGTTGAAGTCGAGAATGCCAGAAAAAGAAAAGCCTTCCCTGGTCGAAGCAAGGAGGATAGAAGAAAGGGGAGACGCCCAAAGCCGTAAACTTGCTGCGCGCACTTGAAGCCGTGGACAGAGCGGGTAAGGGAGAGGGGAAGGGGAAAACTCTACCCAAGAAAGCAATGGTATTCAAAGTAGAATAACAGGGAAAACGTTCAGAAAGAGAAAGGAATTCAGTGCGGAATTTTTATAATTTTTACAGTCGGAGCAAAAAAAAAAAAAAAAAAGATTTATCTATCACACAACAATGAAAAAAGCTATTTCTTTGAGATTTTTTTTCTTATTTTTATTCATTTTTGTTATTAGTGAATGCATTTTTGCTATGTAGAGTAGTTATTTATTTCCCCCGATTACCACACAATTTCAGAAGCTTAAACGTGCTTAATTAATGAAGAAGTATGTCTGAAACTGTGCTTAGTTAGAATTAGAGTATAATTACATTAGAAATAAATTATACTAAAAAATGTGGATGCCTTTAATCCTAAATTTTGAACATTGTTTGAAAGAACTACAGAATGTACCAAGTACAAAAAATGTCTTTATTATATACAACAAATATTGACAAATTGAAAGTAAAACACAAATTTATGACAAAAATTTAAATTTCTTAAAAAATACCCTTAAAATAGGCAAAAATTTTAAGAATTTTTATATTTCTTTGTCAAGAGCTCTCTTCAATAAGTTTAGTTTAAAAAAAAAATCTGCCTTGTAGTTCAAAATTTATGTATTGCTTAAGCCATTTGCACAAATGAGACATTTTTGCGCGCTGTATTTCTGGAATATTAAACTTGTTTTTAATTGTGACAGTTAAAATATGATAAAACATCATTATATATCATAATATGATGTAGCAAATTTATAGTTTTCTTGCATTTAAAAAAATATGTGCCCTATCCTCTTTTTTCTATGGTTCTAGTAGAGATATTTCGAACAAGAAATGAGTTATTCAAGTTGTGTTGCCAGGGTTGCCAAGTATTTCGCCACGGGTTTAAAAAAAAAAAAAAACACGATTTTCCCCTTCCAGCAAAATTAGATTTTTTGCCAGTATTCAAAAGGGAACAAAAAAATGGAGTTTTTACAGACAACTTATGTAATTTTTTTTTAATTTTGCCCTCAGTAAATTAATAAAAGATATTAAACATGCTTTAATTAAATTCTAGTTTTGGTTTTCTTTGACATCTAGCTTAAAATAAATGTTACATTAAACTTGCTTAAACGAATGCTTCCAAAGATTGTTATTTTTTTTTAAATAAAAATTGAATTTACAATTTGTATTTGAGACAGGAAAATAAATGCAAAGGATGGTTGTCTAAAAAGACTAGACATTACCAGTTCTCAACTACTTTTCCTCGGGTATCAATTTCCCCAGACAGGAGGAAAAAAAACGTATTATTTCTTTAGAGAAAAAAGATAATTTTCTATATTATTTGACTATTTTCTGTCAAAATTAAATAGCTTGAAAATTTAAATGAAATCTGGAAAAAGAATAACAGTCTAAATTTTTGATGAGGTTGGTCATCCTGCCCGCAAAGGGTTATTTTTGCCAGGATAGTGGCAAAAACTGGGAAAACAAGTACAACAATTGTACAATTTGAATAATCCGATTGAAACTTAAATTAAAGCAGACCAAAACTAGGTTCTTCATTAATATAAATGTATAATTAAAACAACTTAAAGTAAACTAGGGGAAATAGATAATGATTTAAAACTTGCATATTGTGATGCAATGTTTAAAAAAATATCCTGATATATCGGATCCAACTGAATTTGAATGAACTTTGACTATTTTTAGGAGTAATTGTCAATAATAAAATTTCATTTCGTATGAATTATACATTTTTATCACATTTATATTTCACTCTATATAATCATAGTTGACCTCTTGTAATTTTTATTACTCTGTTGGCATTGCAAAATTTGCACTACTTCCCTGCTAAAAATTAAAAGATGAGAATTTCTTATTTAATAGTTAGGACAGTTTAATATTTTATACCAAAGTCAGTGAGTTAATTTTTATTGCTTTTTACTCTCCACTTTCTTTCTACATTCATAAAATAAAAAAGAAAAGCATTTCACTAAAGCAATGGATTACTGTTCCACTGATGCAATTTAATATTTTAGGCACAAAAACATGAAAATTATTAGAATGCAGTTAAAATTACTATGATATTAAACACGTTTATATGCAATCCCCATAAATGAAGAAAATCTAGTTTTGTCACTTTGGCAAATATGGGCAAAAAATAGTTTTGCCAGGACACTTTTAGAATTTTACTTTGGCAGAAATGTGCCAAACCTATTTTTAAAAAAAAAACATTACTTATCTGAAATTTTATGTTTAAAAGAATTAGGCTCATAGAAAAATTTTACTGCATTATATTGCAACATGTTGTGATGGAGGTTTAAAAGGATTGCTTTTGTTACTAAACGCAAATTTTGCAAATTATAAATAAATATAATAAACTAGAGGACCCGACAGACGTTGTTCTGTTCAAACTTTGTAAATTGAAAAGTTGAAAAATTTCAATATACTATCAAGTGTTTGAACCTTTCTGTTGAAAAAAATTAGTAAAAAGAAAATGTTTTAAGCTGTTTGGTGTCAAAATGCGTATATTTATTACAACTTGATTTATCTAATGCCTACTGAGCAGTTGTTTTATTAACTATTTTTTCTCGCGTACTTGAAAGATCTTCATAGATTGTATGATTTGTTCCTTCTACCATACTCAAAGGATAAAAATTGTACTCAAATATTAAGCATAAAAAACTAACTTTCCATCTATCTATACATATAATAAAATAAGATGTTTGTGTGTGTGTGTGTGTGTGTGTTTGTGGCGCGCATCCCAGGAAAACGGTAAGGCCTAGAAAGATGAAATTTGGTATACAGGTGCAGTTTTTGCTGAAAAAGTGCACCTCGGGCTTCGATTTTTGATATTTTTATTAGAAAAAAAGTTATTTAATGTTTTATGCGTTTTTTTTGCACTTTTTAGTACTTTTTACCTCACAGACCCCGAACCAATTGCACCACACAAATATTTTTTGTACTATAATGTAGGAAATTTAGTTTTAAATATGATGATTGAAAAAATTTTGAAGATAGAGCAATTTTTGTATTTTTTATTGATTTTTGAAAAAACCTTTATTTTACATTTTTTTCTGGGTTTAGTTTTTTTCGAAACCCATCCTGCGACAAGTATTGAACCCTCAATTCTAAAATTTTAGTTGGTAATAGTAAAAACATTTCGCCCTCTTCAGAAGAAAAAAGTTTTGAAAAATACGCAATAGTTTTTTTTTTACAATTTTTTTAATGGCAGAACACAACGCGCACTGTTCGCTTGCCGGCTGAGTTCCGAGTTTACCTCATCACGTGATCCAACTGAAATCGTTTGCCTTCTCTTCACCTTTCTTTTTTTTTTTTTTTTGCAAGCGCTACTTTTTGAACACTACGGGGAACAAAGAGCTTTTATTTTTGAGGGCTATTTTGATTAAATAAGTAAAGTCCGCGATTTTTTGCATGATCTTCGTTTCTGTTACGAATTGGCGGTTAGGTTAGGTAGATACAGAGATAGATAGAAGTTGAGTGGACAAAAAATGTTTTTGTTTTCGAATTAATACTTATATAAATAAAAAAAGATTGTACTGTCAGGAGGTAGAAATGCGCAGATCGTATAGATTGATAGATAGACAAATATAGAGTTCGATATAGCAGATGGACAGCAAGAAAGAGGCATGTCCGTCATTTAAGGAATTTCAAAGGGGTGTCAGTGCCCCCCTCCCCACACACACCATGACTTTGAAAAAACAATGCTTTCACATAAAAGTGGAAGTGCTTTTTGTTATTTTTCGACAAAATTTGCATGAAGAGTACGCCGTACCCCCTCCTTTAAAAATATTCCAAACGACGGAACTGGAGATAGATCTAGAAAATATTTTATTCAAACTACTAATGATATACATAGATATAGATTGAATGATACCGCCACGAAATTTGTTTAAGCAGCCGCCGAAGGCGGCAACATCGGTGTAAAAAGGCGAATGATAATATTGAGAAAAAAGAGAAAAACGTTGATTAATACCGTCGCTAAATTGTCTAAGCAGCCGCCGAAGGCGGCAACTCTGGCGCAAAAAGGCGAATGGCGTAAAAAAGCGGACCAGCTGGTCGCCGCAGGCGGCTAGTTTAAAATAAACGGCAAATCCCGCTGCAACATAACCCATATCAAAAAGAATAAAACAATCGAAAGGATATCATTTAAAAAAATGATAAAGGCAAAATCAGTTTTCTGAATAAGCGAAAGTCACTCATTTCCCTTCCCCCTTCTGACGTAAAATAAACGCATTCTTCAAATAAAATGACTAGACACTCTTTAAAAAACCAACAACAATTCTTTGCAATTTAAAACATTTCGCCAAATAAACAAAAAATACAATAAATTACATTAACAGTAGCTTTAAAATGCAAACAAATAATCCTGCAACTCTATTGTTTACGGCTAAATTCGCCAAGCCACCCGATCGGTGAGCGAAGCAAACTCCGACCGATGAGCGGTTCGATCTTTTGAACGAAAACTTTTAAAACTTTATATATTGCCTAATTTGTTCTTTCCACCAAAGATAAAGATCTTCCACTGCACTGATCTTTTGGGTACAGAACTACCTTGTTGTAATTTATCTGGAGGAAAATGAAGTTTGCTTCGTCTTTAAATTCCACCGTTTTTTCCTTCAATAACGTACTGATTAGTTTGATAATCCTTAAAGTATTCTTGACATTGTGCAAAAACTCAGATGGATTTGAGCTGAGAAACAAATTTTGCTAGGTACGGTACTTTCTGATCATTTGGTTAGTGAAAGGAACCCGATTTCTTCTGGTACTTAACTTTTAAATATTATATAACAAGACCTAAAATCGTTGCTTTTAAGAAATTAAGGTTTCACTCTCTCTCTCTCTCTACGTATTACCTATTCTCAATTGACATTTCCTTGTAGGAAATTCTATTACAAAAAGCATAGCTGGCTTTCTTATTGTCCTTTGGCAACGGGTTAAATATTTATTTCAATTCTCGCTCAACAATAGGTTAAAATAAATATTAATCATTTGGGAGATATAACCATCCAATGTTTAAATTAATTAATTAATTAACAAAAACGTTTCCGATTCGATCCATCGCGCTTCGAAACCATGCTTGCCACAACTTAATTACACACAAAAAATTTGATCAAAATCGGTCCAGCCGTTTAAAAGCCTTATGGTGACAAACGTCCGCACAGAAGATTTTTATATATTAAGATAATAAAATTGATAGCTAAAAAAATTCATTCCTATATCTTTTGTTAACAGAACTCAATTCAACTTTCTCTAATTCTGTTTTTGCCATTTTTTCCACTGTCCTGGCATAAATGACTTCTTGCCTGCAAAATATCTAACCCTTCGTGTTACCCACTATTGCTGTTTAAAGTGCAGTAATTTTGAATATAATTGTCTAAGTGAATTGCTTTTTTTTTTTCAATTTTTTTCCCCCCAATACCTAAACCTTACATTTAAATATTCTTTTATAATGGCACGAAAGATATATCTTGTTTCCCGGTCTGTTTGTACACCCGTACGCAACACAAGCGGGCATTTTAGTTAAATCAACAGAAAATATTCACTATTAAACACAGCATTCTAGGTTAAATAGCACTGATATAAAGCCCTTCAATGCCGAATGTTTTGGGTAGACTTTTCCCGCGCCAGTTAAAACCGGTTACGGTTTTAGCTTCAGGTTTTGTTGCGTTGAGCATCTCCCCTTTCTTCTATCCTCCTTGGGTCGAAGGCAGTCCATTACCGACTGCAACTGACAGCTACCCCACGATATTGTGGTAAGATTAACAGCAAAAGCTACTGGTATAATCAAAGGGGTGGTTCGTAAGTGCTGTAAAAAGTGTACCAAAAAAGTGTTGCAATGTATTAAAGAAGAGACATGTCGACATGTGTCAGAGTTCAAAAAATGTTTTCAAATGCGTTACCAAAACGTAAAAACGTGCCCTGAGCCAAATAAGTGTTCTGAAAAGTGTTTTTCAGAAATGTTTTGAAAGCAGTTCTAAAAATTGTACTTCAAAGTGTTTTAAAAGATTGGACACATGTCCAAGTTCAAAATGTGCTGAGAAAGCATCAGAAAGTTACTGCGCAAAACCAAATACCGAAGCTGTTAAGTTCTAAACCTAAGATTTGACTCCAGCAGTCAAAAATTAAACCTAATATTTTTGTAGTAAAATTGTGCCAGCTAAACAATCTCACTCTTCCCGTCAATTAGATATTCAAATATGAATTTTCATCGTTTTGTTACTAATTTATTTCTATGTGATCAATTTCATTTCTATTCTTCAGAATGTGTGAATGAAGTATTCTACAAATGATGTCATGCTTTAAGGGGGAGGGGGCTTGTTAAATTGCTTTAGTTTGCGATAAGGGAAGGAAAAGGGTAACAAGAGGGACATTTCACTTTTTTTTAAATAATCATACGCTTTTGAAAAACAACGTGCAACAAGAAGAAAGGGGGTAAGGAGGGGGTGTGGCACTTTGTGACAAATATGGGCCAGGCATGTTGAAAAAATCTGACATTTATGGACAGCCCCCAAGAACTTTTTTTTTTCAGGGGTCCGCACAGAATGTTGGTCTACAAGAGGGGTTCGCTAGCTATAAAGTTTGGAAAGCCGTGCAACCAAGCATTTTATGGGATGCAAGAAATTAGTTCTAGCACTCAGATTAAATATATCTACTTATTTATTCTTGATTTTTACATTTTAGTATTCGAGTGGTCAATTACTGGCTATTCTTTGTTACACATCCGTTTTTACAAACAGTGCTTTTTTCCTTATCTTTCAGACTGTAATATATTTGTCAGCAATAACCAGATACAGCAAAGAATACAATTAGCACCACTACAACTTGCAAGCAATATTCCTACGAAGTCACAGCAAAGAATTGCCTTTTTTTCCATTTCCAGGACCAGACTACCAGATATTGCCTTCTCACCACCCAAGTCCAAAAATTATTTTCATATATAATGTATGTGTGTACCTTGCTTTATTATGTATAGAGTACTTATAAAGTGATATATACATACGTAGATTATTTACTTGTTGCTTTGTTTTCTTGAGTCATAGCAGAAAAGTAAGAGCATGACCACACTAGACCACTAGATGGCGCTTATGCTTCTTGAAGTGAGTGTAAGTGCCATTTGCAGTATTTTTGCATAATTAGCATATTTTAAATACAGTATTTTTTGTTTTTTAAATTTATATTCACATAAGTAAAATTACGGTAGCAAAGGAATGTAACTATAAGTACGTTGAGAATAAGCATTTAATTTTTGATCAAATGTGCATTTTTTATTTTGATTAAATGTATAGTTCCTGGCGTACTTGTGGAATCTTAGCCTGAAACCAGTCCAACTGCACTATTAAACACTAGCAAAAATACCCGGCGTTGTCTGGGTTAGTAATAGTGAGAAACAATTGCAAATTTGATTCGTTGCCTCTTTTTTAACTGAAAGAACTTGAAACACACCGCTTTGACATGATTAAAAATAAGCTACTTTTCCTATACCCATAAAAGTATAATAGCAATAAGTATAAAGAACAAAATAGTTTTCAATATAAAACGAAAGCATGGACATTTAATCAAACAAATTTGAAGAATTTCCAAAATATGAAATTCAACTTCAATTCTTTAAAATATTTATCTGCTTTTTTTTTTTTTTTTTTTTTAAGAATACCTTAACCTTATATAACTTTTGCTACATGTAGACTTAACAGAAATCCGAGTTTTCAGACAAAATGCTGGTGTCACAGTCGATTTACTTCACGACCTAGTTACAGAAAAATTTGATTGCAGAGGACAAAAAAAGTCTTAAAATAACTATCAGAGCCAGACTGGCTAAGTCCGAAAATTGCGATTTTCTATTTATTACTCCATTGTACGTAATCTCCTAGTCCACATCCAGCCATGCAAACGTAATTCTAAAAACTAAAAAAGAAAACCCTATGAAATGGGGTCGATTTCTTCAATGAAAAGTACTACTTTTAGTCATTGAAATCGATAGAATAAGCAAAAAATATAACATGGAGTGAGAAAAAAACTCATTTTCCACAACGCTTAATTTTTTAAAACGTCCAATTTTAAAAGTAAGGCACGGTCCTTATGACGTTACAAATGATGTACTTCAGCGTCTACCACGTTCCGATAATCCAGAAGCGAATTAGATATTCTATTCTATTCAAGAGTCACAACTGACTACAACTGTATTTTATGTCGAGGACTGCATACTAAGTGCCTTGCCTCCATTATTTTATATACCGATAGATGGCAGCACCATCACCGGATCGAACAGTTAATGAGAATTTAGAACTAGTCCAAGAGCTAATAGCTACCTGGTGCTAGCACCCCCAGAGGTATCGTTTCACTTGGAGGACATTGAGACCACGAGCATATTAAACGTCGCCCAGTCCCCCTTTAATGACGACGGTGGGTCTTCGACCAGCGGGGATCGAACCCGAGCCCCTCCGGCCCCGAGTCCAATGCCCTACCGATCAGGCTACCACGGCCCCTGAATTAGATATTGCGCTCTGTTTGTTATCAACCATATTGTTGCCAGTACATGCGAGTAAATGAGCAAATTAAATATTGTGCTTTGTGAACTGCATCTCATCATTTGTGATGTCATCAGCAGAAGCATAAACAATGAAAGCGCACTGATTTAAATATATATTTTTTTAATATTAAACTTAGCCAAATTATTTAAAAAATGGTCATATTCTATGTTTTTAAGCACTCTTTTAGAAAAGTTTTTAGAATTTCGGAAACGACCCCATTGTTTACCAGTGTTTAGGAGCGTGCATCCAGACCTTTGTTTACAACAAATGTTTAACCATGGACCCAGAAAGGTTAGTGACATTTGGCAGAAAACGTTTCTGGTTTTTTACAAGATATGTTACTGGCAGAAATTTGGAACATTTCTGAATTGTTTTCACAGTGTTTCTTCCTAACAGAGAACTTGAAATTTCGGATTATACTGAGTTACATCTCTCAATTTGTTTTCACTTATTTTTAAACATTAAATTCATCTAAATTTCAAAATGTACAACAAAAAAAATTCTAGAAATTTACTTAGATAGCACAAGCCTAACTTGCAATCTTGATGATTAAATTTTTAGGTTTTCCTACTTTTAAATTTATTTTAACATAAATTAATTAATATGAGACAAGATAAAGGGACCTTGAAATCCCAGATCTGCTCCGCCATTCAAAATATATATGTCAAATATCTTTTCGTTCATAAGCTCATTTCTTTTGCATTGAAAAAGGAGTTTCTTCTAATGCTAAAACTCGTGTCTGCAGTATAGTTCTCTATGACGTCGTTATTTCATATTTTACTTTTCAGCACGTCTGTTTGCTCTGCTAGTATTAAGTAATTATTTTATTACAAAAATATTTCATATTTCACTTGCCCCCTCCTCCCCCACCCCCCAAAAAAGTTAAAAATTTTCCACTTTTTTTTTAATGCTCAAAATAACTGCCAAAAATAAAAAATGTTTCTGGCCAGTTTCATTATAAAATAATTTTCTTCCTTTTTGTACTGTAATTTTCAAAAAAAAAAATCCAATTGGTTCATTTCAAAAAAGCTCAGTTATCTTAGCCATTTCACTTTGCCCCACATTCCCCTATATTAATAGGCCTTTCACACATATCAGAAAAAATTGGATTTTTCAAGGATGTTTAAGGTCTAAGATAATTAAGGATGAGATTAATCCAAGATATAATTATTCTCTTAATGCATTTTTTTCTAACGCCTGAATAAGTTAAAAGCTAATGAAAGATGTTGAAAACCAAATTAAGAACAATAACAAGCTGTCAAAGAAAAAAGTTTGTTTATTACTGATAATCTTGCAATTAAATCATATGACTCACACATTGCAATGACAAATGAAAAGAGAATTTTTTTTTCATTTCTTCATGACATGTTATTACTACAAAAAGCATGAAAGCTACACATGTGCTGAATGTCAGTGGAATAAAATTCACTAATTCAAATCATTGAAATGTCCATTTTAAAATCTTCCTCCACCACCTCGTGGTCCACCTTCCTGCATTCTTCCGCCAGTTGAAGAGAAACATAATTTCAAAATATAAGGGAATTTTGCACCTAGAACAAGAAAATTCATTAGTTCATTTAAGAAATGTTTCTTCCTAAACATAATAAGATTCTGGGAAGATAAAGGGCAATATCTACAGATATCGGTTTTTGAAGAAACTCATTTTGGATTCCATATTAAAAATAAAGAGGTACTACATAAACATTTTTCTGACTGAGTCGCCACAAAAAATCTTAAACATTTAAAAAATTAACTTGAATCATATTAAATAACTGAACAGTAATCAACCCCCCCCCCCCCCCCCCCCCATGCCTTGAAAATCAGTTAACTCTTAATTACATTCACAAAAGCAAGTCAATTTCAATATTATCTTACCAGGATTGGGAATCGGGATATGGTTTGCAAAGAGCCAAGGCCTCAAGAGCGTCCCCATTCGAGTCAAATTCCAACAATCCAGATGAACTTCTTTCAGCTAAAATAAATTCAAATTAGAAATTATGTTTTAATTTCAAATTATCAAGAACTTAGGTTTAGTACAATATTTATTAGCAGAAAAAAAAATCTTTTTCCATATACTAATTTAAATCCAGTAAATTTCTTTAGCAAATCCAGAAAGAAATTCATAACAAGTTAACAAATTTCAAATTTAAGGATTAATTTTAATTAACAAATATTTTTTTGTTTGAGTCAAGATATACATTCCTTTACAGGGTTCATACTCATTTTTAAAAGTAAAAATTAAGGACTTTTTAAGGGCTCTCAAAAAATCTTAAGGACACATAGGGGAAATGATTAGATAACTTTATGTATACCATTTAAGTTTTCCATGGGGGGAGGGGAGACAAGTACATAATACATATTATATATACACATGCAGAAATGCATCGTTTCCAAAAAGCAGGGAGAGGCACAATTGACTGGGATGTCCCATTAAAAGTGAATAAAATGTTAAAATTTCATACATCACAGGGATGAGAGTGACCAAAGAGCAAAAAGGAGGAAATCCCCCCCCCCCCTCAAAAAAAATCTTAAAATCAAGCAGAATAGGGATTAGATCAAAATAGCCCTTAGAGTCCATGACATTCCAAGATTCAACAAAAAATGGCGAATTAACTATAACAAGTTTTTTCCTATATATTATGCTTGAAATGATTGGGTAGTAATTAATACAGTACATGGCACATATATTGTTAAATGCAGTGCTCGATTTCAGGCGGAACGGCGTTCCGGAACCTCTCTCTGTAAAAAAACTAAATTATTTGAAAACAGTTAAAATTCTTTGTCAGTGAGTAGACTCATCCGCCGCGGCGCACGTGCAGTATAGCTTCCTCCCCTCCAGGTTAGAGATAGACTCGTCCGTCTGGCATCTATTCCCCATTTCGTTCATCACTAGATGCTCAGTTGCTCAGTCGTAGTCCCGTAGTCAGGAGTCCGTGTTGTCCTGTACTGTACTCTACTACGCGCTACCCACTTGCACACACGGTCGTCTTTTATTTATCTCTGTTACGTTACTTAGGTTAGTTGTGTTGAAGTTTATCAATGTATGCGAGTGTGATTGTTGTGAAATAAGATGAACAAAAAGTTAACCGATTTTTTTTTTACCCTCGGGTGATACTAAGAGACTTAAGCGAACCATTGATTGTGAAGACAACCTCACGCAACCATCTTCAACGACCTTACAACTGTCAACTAGCACTGAAAAGGTAACCAGTTCAGATTCTGACGAACATCACTCTAAAGAACAAGGACAAAAGGTTGAGTGTAACGACAATGCCTTGCCAGATTGTTGGACTAATTTTCAAAAAACTGATTTTTGCGAAAAATATGACTGGTTGTTAATTAAAAATGGAAAGTTAGGATGCAGTACTTGTAAAGAAGTAGGGATCTTATCTGTTAAGAAAAAAACAGGTATGAAAATTTCAAAAGAATGGGCAAATGTTGAAATAGACAGTTATGGTGACACTAAACAGAAAAAGCAAACGTCTTTAAGGAAAAAGATTTTTGACCACAAAGAGAGTGCTGGTCATAAGGCAGCTGCTGAAATCCTAATCGAAAGTAAAGACGGAAAACTGGAGAAAACTATTTTGAGACAGAACTCTCATGAAAAAGAAATAACGGGGAAAATTTTTCCGAACGGCGTACAAGGTTGTTAAAGAAAATCAGTCTTTTAACAATTTTGAAACGGAAGTTGATTTGCAAGAATTAAATGGGATTAACATGGGTCGCATTTTACACTCAGACAAAGCCTGTGCTAAAATTGCTTTGCATATCAGTAAGGAAATGAAGAAAACCTTTGTAGATGAAATCATTAAGAATGATACAAAACTTGGTTTGATAATTGATGAATCCACGTCCTTAAGTAATAAGTCAAGTTTAATAGTATACGTTCGGTGTTCTTTGCCTAAAACCGGTATGAGTGGCTCCACTAACGTCTTTTTGGATCTAATAGAACTAGATGGCGTTACTGCTAGAGCTGTTTTTGACTCTTTGATGAACTGTCCTCGGTCTAATGGACTATCTGACGTATTTTTAAGTAATAATTTAACAAGCTTAACTTGTGATGGTGCTGCTACTATGATCGGTAAGCACAAAGGCGTTGCAACATTATTTCGTGAGAAATTTCCTTCTGTTATTGTTTGGCACTGTGCAAACCATAGACTTGAGCTGTCAGTGTCAGACGTTATTAAATCTGTTTCAGAAGTTAATAGGTTTAAATCTTTTATTGACAAACTCTATGTTGTCTATCATGCTTCACCAAAGAACAGCAGAGAACTTCGAAGCTGTGCAACTCTTTTGGATACAGAAATGTTAAAAATTGGAAGAGTCTTGAGCACCCGTTGGGTGGCATCTAGTTTTAGATCTGTGTCAGCTGTTTGGACGTCATATGAAGCATTAGTCGAACACTTTAAAGAAGCTTCAAATGACCCATCTAGAGACAGCAAAGATAAAAGTACTTTTTCCGGACTTCTTAACAAAATCACAGAAACTAATTTCATTCTAGACCTGGGATTGATGGCAGATGCTTTGCAAGAACTTTCAGAACTAAGTGAAGCTTTACAACATCGTAATGCAGATTTGAACTATGCGAACAGAAAATTGCTAATCACAGTTGGTTTATTTGAAGAAAGAAAAACAGTTCCAGGGTCCTACTCAACAATGGCTCAAGAAGCAGTAAACAACTTGTCTTTTTTCGGAGTTCCTCTCCACACAAAAGAAGGGAGATCAGACAATCAGCCGTTGAACCCCAAAATATTTTACGAGGCCCTTAAAACTTCTATTGAAACGAGACTACTTGATGACAAAGATGTTGAGTTAGCTACAACTCTTGAAGTTATGGATACCAAAACCTGGCCGACGAAACTCCCAATAACTTTTGGGGAAAATGAAATGAGGAAACTTGCTTCCAGGTTCAAACTTAACGAAAGACAGTTAATTACAGGTTTACGCGAATATATCTACTCCAGAGAGTTACCAGAAAGCCTCAATCCTGTAAAACAATCAGTTGACTCGGTTGCCATTTCATCAAGTGAATGTGAAAGAGGATTCTCTCAGATGAACTTAATAATTACACCGCTGCGATCTTCACTCAACATAAGAACGGTTTCTGGCCTGATGTTTTTGAAAATTAATGGACCTCCTCTTAGACTGTTTGATCCAGAGAAGTATGTTAACTCTTGGCTGGTTTCTGGACACCACTCGGCGCTAGCTGTCAAGAGTAAGGAAAGATCAAGAGAAGGCAAATACGAAGAAAACATGATGAAGTTTTGGAGTATATTTTAAGAACAATTTTTGAAACAGTTATGTTGTATTGTTTTACTGCTTTTCATTATGTTTATTAAAAAGTTTGAGTTCAATAAAATATTTCTTTCTTTTTAACCGAATACTCCATTTCTTACGTGGTTGGCAGTTTGACTTGTTGATTGACTGTGTTAAAGTGTTGATGTTGCTGACTGAAATTTCTTCTTACTTGATTAGTCAAAATATTTGTTTCAAGCCTTACTTTTTGAACACTAAACTATTGTTGATTGAGAAGTAAAAACAGCCTAAAAATGCGTAATTTTAAACTGAAATTTTGAAAATTTTCCGAGAGCCCCCGGACCCCCCTTTAGCTGGGGGGGGGTATGGATACCCCTCAGACCCCCCGGTGTGTCCGCCCTTAACAGAGTTCCGGTACCTCAATTTTTAGAAATCGAGCACTGGTTAAATGTATTAAAACATAGTATTTATTTCTCAAATTTCAGTCACAAAAAAAAAAAAAAAAAGGATAACTGCAGAAAATTAGTCTTATATTAAAGCATTATTTTTTAGCATACATGATTGAGTGAAAGGCAAATTGAAGGGAGATAACTATAATCTCTTTTCTTCAAGATATTTAAACTAATGTTTTGTTATTATTGCTTTTAATCTGTTATAGTTACTAAAATCCCATTTTGAACAAATTTGCTATATTGTACTATTTCTCACAAGTTTGTTTATTTCTATATAAATTTTGAAAGAGAGGAAGCAATATCTAACTCCTGAGTCCTCTAATAAAGGGGTTGATGCAGGGGTAGAAGTGATCGACTTGTCACATATAGGACATTTTCCACAAAAAATATAGGACAAATATAGGACACATTATATGAATAGTTTCGCTGTGAAAAAAAGAAATAATACATGCATATTATTCATTTATTCTTATCAATGATTTTGTTTTTAAAAAAATCTTCAAACAAAATTATAACTTACACCTGAAATGACTTTCCTGTAGTTGAAAGAATAATTTTTGAAAAAAGTGTACTTTGTAGACAAAAAAAAAAAGAAAGAACAAAGTGAAATTTATTGATAATTAACACAGCAACTCACAATTTTTGCGGGGATAGAAGTGTCACAAACATAGCTTATATAAATAAATAAAAACCGTCTTTGTGTTGAGAACTAACAGGAAATAACCAATGCTTTGTAGCACAAACATACAGATATTTTGTTCGATAAAATTCCACAAAAAGAAAAGTTGCAAAAAGACTATTATAACATTCTGATCAGAAAATGCACTGAACACAAAATATACCCGCCGAAAACAAAAACCAAAAAAAAAAACCCACGAAAACAAAACCAAAAGAAAACAAAACCAAAAAAAACCACGCTGGAAAACAAAACAAACTGCTGTTGCCAAACGCAAAATTCTAAAACCAACTTCAGAATTCGTTCTCGAAACTCCACCCACTACAGTGACGTCATATTGCTGTGGCCAATGAGAGTAGATGCCTGTTGCAGGATTTAGTGAGTTGTGTTTTTTAATTTGCAAATTCGTTTGCACACGTACTTTCGACGAAAAATCCGAAGTCAGATAGTTTGTTTACTGTTGTTTTAAAGAAATAAATTGGATAAAAAACAGGAATATAGGAAATATAGGACATTTTCCACAAATATAGGAAATATAGGACGATTTTTACACTTTTTTTGAAAATATAGGAAATATAGGATATATAGGACCACTTCGACCCCTGTTGATGGAGCCAGATTTCAATCTTGGCTGTCTCACTCAATTATATCAATATTTTTTTTTTTGGGGGGGGGGAGAGGAAATATTTATAAAAAACATTTGAAAATAAAAATGTATATAATTGATTATCCTTTCTCCTCATAATTTGGTTTTTAAAACTTCATAATACTATTATTTCATGATAAAAGAAAAAAAAAAAAAAGAAGTTGGTTCATTTAATAATGAAATTCCAAAAAATTTCAGGCCATAAAGCCTAATCTAAACAATTAGAGAGTCACCATAAATGTTTTGAAAGCTTTTTTAAATACATAAAAACAGTAACCACGCGAAGTTTAAATACAGATACTGGGAGTTAGACCACATTTTTTCAACAGTCTTTTGCATTTTTTCTAAAAAAAATTAGGAAATAAAAATATTATTGAAATAATGAAAAAAAAATATACAGATATGAAGTACAGGGGTGATTGTGAGGTCATCAAAAAATACCTAAAAGTTTCAAAGTGAGAACGGGCGGGGGGGGGGGGGATAATCTTGAGCCCCTATTACTTAAGTGCACCTTTGCCATAGTATTAAATGTATTAAATAGTTCTGAGTCAAAATATTGTGTGTACATTTGGTTAAATTTTTAATGGGTTACAAAGTTACTTTTGAGCTGGTGTTATACAAATTATCTTGAAATTTGTCCATCTTAAGGCTCTTGCAGGTATTTTTGATGAGTATTATATAATTTTTTAAAAATGTAGAGGTAGGGAGATAAAAGCATAACAAAAAAAAAACACACATAATTCCAGTATCTTCGGACATAATATCGCGGGGGATAAAGATTTGAAGGGGCAAAAAAGAAAAAGGGATCAAACTTGATAGTTTTTAAAAAATAAGGAAATTTTCAGAAAATTAAGGACTTTTTAAGGGTTTATTAGGGACCTTAATTTAGCTTGATGAAATTAAGAGTTTCTTAAGGGTTTTTTTTTAAGGAAGTACGAACCCTGCTTTAAAACTCACTAGTCATTCTGGAGATAGAAAGTCTGGTCAAAAGCAAGGCTAATATTTATCTTGAATGTCAATATGGATATCACAATATTAACAGGTTGATTGCCAAAGTGCAAGACAACTTATAGCTAGTGATTAAATAGATCAAAAGCTCGCTCATATTGCTGGATTTGTTATTTTCACTGATCCCAAGTGCATATGCAGTACAGCGATTCTTGGCTTCAGGGAAGGTACTATTATAATTAAAGCTGGCTCACAATTATACTGGTCTTGGCCAAGCTCATTACGCTACAACTTTTTCATAGTTTGGCAGTCAATGTGTTAAAGACCAACAAATGAACGTTTTATTTCTTAATTTCTATAACATGAATAAGTACTTTATAAGGCCTAAAACTTATAAGCTTTAAAAATTTATAAAAACATTGGTCTTTAAAACTTGAAGAGGAAACAAATAAGTAGAAATAAAAAGCATATTTGTGGGTAATTTCTTTTCATAAAAGAGGAAAATGTAGCGATGATTGAACATGAGACATGGTTTTAGAATAGCAGAAACTTCACACAACTAAGATTAACAATATAGTAAATTACCCATAGTGCCTCTGATCCTGTTACTATAAAGACAAATTACTATTCAAAACTACAAGTTCACACAAACTACATGATTAGAAGCAAATACTTACACTTATTTTTTGACTGGAAGAGCTTGACAGTTGCTGGAGGTTTAGCCTCTTTCTCTTCAAAGACCTAGAGTAAAAAAGATTTAAATGTCTAAAAATGCATGTGAATAAAGTTAGTACAAATGTACAAGTAGATCTTTATATTTTAATAATCATTAAATTTTAAATCTGGGCTTTTTCAATGCATGAATCAAAATTCATAAAATTTTGCATATGTTCTAAAAGAACCTACCAGATTTTAAACTACATACATAAACAAGTAAAAAAATTAAGGGACATCCTAAACTTTATCAGTCTTTTTTATTTTCACACCTATAATAAACTACAGATTACCCGCAGAATAGGGTAAATGTGGAATACATGTGTCATATTTAATAAATGTGACCCACCATGATAACATTCTTATAATAACTTATTATTAAAAATATTAACTTCTAAGATTTGTACTATTGAATGTTGTCCACCTTCTTCAGTCACTCCCTCACTGACACATCAATGTTCCTCTAAATGCTATAAGAGGGCACATAACACTAATTAGAATGATTTGGCAACCACTACAGCATATTGCATTTAAAAAAAAAAACTTATTTCTTAGTTCACAAGGGGAAATTTTGACTGGGTGAACTGAAAGTTTTTTTTTTTTACCTCATCACTTCCTCATTAGCCCCTACTAAATACTGGTAAAGGTCAATTTAAGTATTGAAGCATAGTACCTTGAGGAGCCTAATCTCAATTCAGATAATTGTAAAAAAGTAAATTGCCATTTTGTCAAAATCCATGATTTCCTCATAACTGAACTTCGGCTATAGTGGGGTCATTCCATAGTGACAAACATAACATTCAGAGACTTTCGCTGCATAACATGAGTTTTAAAAGTCTAACAATCATTTACTGGTAATTTTGTGGAATTATGTGAAAGAATAAAACTGTAATATTCATGCAATAAAACACAGTATAAATCACATAAATTGGTTTTTGAAACTAAATTACTATAGTGTGATGAATGTAACATTTTTGCAACCTTGAGTTCGCAACATAAAATTCAGCTCTTAATTTCTCTAAAGTTTAGGTAGATATTATTGTGAAAACAGTGCAATGTGTTACTTTCATTCCTTAACTTTACTTTTCATGCAGAATAATACTCATCTTTCTTATAATGTAGCAGAAATAAATATTTCCTCAAAATATAACCTGACGAAGGTAACATTGAAGAGCGTAACTCTGAAGTTACATTCGTCACGGTGAAGACTAATAGTTTTTCAGAACGTTACGTGTCTAAATATTAATAAGTAAGCACTGATACTTAAAAGTAACACTTATATCAACAATTTTTCAACATAAATTAAATGATTTTTATTGGCTTTGTACAAAATTTTTTTTCTCCTGTTTTGAAGTGAAACCTTTTATGCGAGAGCTTTGATTTTCTGATCCCCAACATTTTTGTATGATGGAAGTGATGCAGTTTTTTAATTGTTGCCAGAAAAAAAGAAAAATGATAGCGTTTAAATTTAATTTTGTTAGTAAAACTAACATTTCAATGCTTAAGTAAACATATATTTGTCTATTTTGGTCACTTTAACATTTCAAATAATGCAGGTTTTCAAGGATTTCTTTTTCAAGTTCAAGAGCGTAAGAGTCATTGCTATTGTTTAGCTTTGAATTTAGTTTGTTAACTTTTATCATCAAAATTAACTTTATTATTACTATTATTTTTTGTTTTGGGCAACAGCTAAAAGGCAGTAATTTTTAGTTTTCTCACTGTTTATAATCTATTTTCTTCATTAAAATATACAATCATGTTGTGAATATGCCTAAGTCAGACATAGAAAGAACAAGAGCTTGGTGCAAGAGAAAACCTATGGGAGAAATGGCAGTTTAGAATGTAATAAAGAAAAGATAAGTTTTTCTTCTGTCTTGGGTTTTTACAACACTTTTTTTTCCTTTTAAATCACACAAAAGTGGAACTGCTTTTTCCCCAGAAAGCTATCAAGAAATATAATCTTTTTTACTAAAACAACATCCATCGTAAGGATTGTTTTTACAAGAAGGCTTCTTCCTGGAACTTTTCGACTTTCATTTCTGCCACAGCAATTCCATTATTATCAATTAGCAAGATGATCACATATAAAAGCTCTTTTTCCTGGGACTACTTGGAAAAGCATGCTTTTTGAATTTTCTGTAACATGTTGAGAAAGAGGAAGTTGCATTGGTTTACAACTCTATACAAAGCTAGCTTACTAGCTTCTCTACAAATGATTCTCATCTCCTGACTCCTCATTTTTTATTCCTCAGCCGTCTTGATTTTTTTTTTTAATTTTATTTTATCGTTGTGTGTGTGTGTGTGTGTTTTTTTTTTTTTTTTTTGCCGTAATATTTGCAAATGCTCTGTTGCTTTTTTTTTCTTGCATTTTCTTTTTGTTTACCTGCCATTCATACACTGCTTTAACTTTCTCTTTTTTTTTCTTTGAGCTACCGATTTTTCCATAAAACACAACCCAATAAAATATTGAATTAAACGTTCAAAAGATGCAGTGTTTGTTTCAAGCGATTACGTTCGTCACACTGATAGTAAATTGTGTAAATTTAATAAAAATTCAACATTTTAAATGCATTCTAGGAAGCTCTTGGGAAGAGAATAAAGCAAAGTTTTTTTTATAGTCCTATAAAACGTGTGGAAGGGAAAACACGACGTTTTGTGACGAACGTAACAGGCCATTCAACACAGAATTCAAATTAGGCCCAACGAGAAAAAAATTAAAATGCAATGAAAGAAATAAAAGAAACTGAAAACTCAAAATCTAAGAAATAAGTTGATGCTTAGATTTTGGAGTTTTCAGTTTCAATTATTATAACTGAAAATAATATTTACACCGAATGTATGCTTAAAAAATTACAGTTCGTGTTTCTTGAATGCTTTATAGTGAAAATTTACATGTTGTCGTTGAGGATCTTCAAGCAGTAATTTTCTATGCACGGCATCCATCTTGAAAAACCTTTTACGAGATTCGAAAATTAAGAATGTTCTCTAAAATTATGTACAACACATTAATATTGATTGAGTTTGAAATTTTGGCCTGCAGGTTGACATTTTCGTGGAATGACCCAGTGTTATAGTATTAAATTATTGTTGCCACAAAATAAAGGCAAATCAGATTTTTTTTTACGTTGTACAAACAATAAGGTTTTGATAGGCATTACTCCTTCACTTATTAAAAAAAAAAAAGAAAAAACATTTCTATTTGTGCAAAAAATAAAAACTATGACCAAAATTTATCCTATATAGGTGAGCTCACCAAGAAACATCACGATCAAGGAAATTCAAAAAAATTTCAAATTGGTGGCATTCGAAAGAGCATTGGAAAACATGTTTATGGCACTGAAACTATGTGCCCTCGTGACCACGTTATCGAAATATGATGTCTTAAAAATTGCCGAAATTTTTAGCCAAGTCGCCAAACTTAGCGAGTTTTGTTCAGAAATGGAAGGTACGGCGCGAATTCAACATCTGCATCTGACAAGACATTTCACTTCCATATTTGGTCACCACCAAAGCGAGTGAGAAATATCGCATTAATTCTTTACTCGGGGTGACTACCATGGCGCGGGGTGTCGTGGCACAGACTGCGGCATTGAAATTTTTAGGGGCTTGTGTTCCGGGATATTAACGTACAACTGTATAGGGGAAAACGCCACAGCCCGAAATATTTGTTTTCATTGTAAAAACAATGGAATTTTTTGTTATTCTTGTCTGTTAAAAAACTGATGTTTAAAACTTTTATGCTTCTGCGTGTGAAATATTTCCACTGAAAGAGTTTATTCGATGAAACTGTTTGGAAAAAAATATGATAACCGTAGAGAAACGGTAAACACACTTTAAAGTCTTTTTTTTTTTGAAAAGACGTAAATCTGAAGTCTTCAACAGTATCTAAATACGAAGAAAACGACATTTTTAAAGATTTCAAACCATGTTCTCAAATTTAAAAAAAAAACGATTTCTGTCAGTTATTTCCAGTGTGTTTTTCGTTATGTGTATCGTTTTCAAGTTATGTGTAAACCCTCTAACAAGTCAAATAAAAAAAAAACTGTATTAATTTTTATTTTGCTTCGTATTTGAATTACCTTTTAACGTGAAACATAATTGGTAAAAGTGACTTCAGTATTTTTAAAAATGACTAAATAACATGCAATATGATGTGCATTTACGTTATAGCGACTTTCAGTTGCAGTGACAGACTTTTTTGAACTACAGGGGTTGTTGTAATGAACGTCGACTATAAAATTTTTGATAAGAATATGCTATGAAGTAATTTCCGACATCGTTAGTTTTGCTGCGCAAATTTTTGACATTTACTATCCGTTGTTTTCTTTTTTTTAATTATTATTTTTTTCGATTTTAAATTAAACATTTTCGCTAGCAGTGGTCAGACAATAAAACTTCATGAATGATAATAACTTTTGAAAAAATAAATAAGAGCTGGGATACTACAATCCATGATCATGTTCTTTCAACATCAAAAACTATCCATTTTATTTTCAATATATAAGCTTTGATAATAATGTTTTTTTTACTTATTCATATTAATTCTCGTACATAATTATTAATTACTTACAACAAATTTCATTACAAGAGTACAAACTTAAATTAGTTAAGTAAAACACACTTGAAATGCACTTAAATTCTGAAATGCATTATTATCACGATTACAAAGTTAAATCCTACGTTCAATTTCGTTATAAAGTTGTAGCTCCTCTGGATAAAGCTCTCTAGTTTCCATTTCACAGGCTTCATAGTTACTTTTTAATTTTACCCACACAAGTAAAGGGTTAATTCGAAACATCGTTTACGCGCTTTGCAGATGACCAGAAATGGAAACAGGGTTCATACCCTTTAGGCAGAAAAAAATTCAAGCACTTTTCAAGTACTTTTCAAGGTAAAAAATTTTGTTTTCAAAGCAATATCAGAAATTTGTACTAAAAATATTGTATGCAGATTTCATTTACTACAAACACATAGAAATAAGGCAATAATACAAAAAAGTATAAGAAAACAAAATTGCTTTTTTTACAACGAGAGACACTTTGATGAAAGATCTACTGCGTCGAAAGTTTTTCTGAAAATGTTTGAAAAGTTTGGTCATAAAGAGAAGCAGATACCAAGAGGTTTAATTTTGAGGTTTTTCAAAGGTTGCAGCAGTTAGAGGTTTGTATATTTTCTAGAATCAGCAAATTAATACTTAAAAAAAAACCTTTCATAAGTGCTTTTACCTTACATGGGAAGAAACTAAAATACCCAAGTTCAATAGCATTGCCAGAGAGGAGTTTTTGAAGTCACTCCCCCCCCCCCCCCCTGGTTTCAACATTTATTAACAATAGCTATAGAGTGGTTTATTACAATATAAGGGCGGTTAGGACAAAAACACTACCCAGAAAGTTATTTCAGTTTGCACTATTAAGTTCTAAAAATATTAGGTTTGCAAATCATTTATAAGTATGCAAATCAATTATTTGTATGTATGTATTATTAGCTGTTCAGCCAATAAGGCATTTCAACTGTCCTCGAGTAAATTTAAAAATTAGGAAGTAAGAAAAGTTTATGAAAGTCCACAGTCCAGTCTCTACACCTCAAAATATACAAAAGCAGCTTAAACAGTGATAAATACTCTGAATGCAAACTTGAGCCTATTCAGCTTGATTAACTTGCAATAGACAATAAATGTGCAAGTTCAGATTTATAGAGCCATATTTCGAAATTGAAAAGATTCACAAGAAGTTGACATATGTTATGACAAAAGTAGATTTATTTTGGGAACAAATGGGTTATTGTTGAAATTAGAATTTAAATTTAGAAAGACAATAATATTCAGGTGTAATTGTGATTGTGAGTTCATAAAAAATTACCTGAAAGTTTCAAAGAGCAAAATGGGGCGAGGGGGGGGGGGGGAATAATTTTTAAAACTAAGACTCCTATTACTTGAATATACATATGTACAACAATAACTTTTGCTATGCATACAATTCATAAAATAGTTTATTAAGTCAAAATATTTTGCATAGAAATACCATACCCAGTGCCTGTTGATAACCAGCAACAGGCACTGGGACTAGCTAGGCTGGTCCTGTTCAATTTATTAGATCCAAATGAAGATGAATGACCCTCCTTTAGCTATTTACCCCTTTGCTGATTAAAGCCTCTTTCAGTAAGCTGCTCGAAGTACCCACAACCTTAATAAAGTAGTAATTTTGAACATTTGAGGAAAAGGGGAAAATTGGAGGTATAGGGAGGTAAAAGCATAAAAACGAACACTACTGGATTTCAAGTAAATAATCATAATACAACCACCCCTGTTATACACCTTATTTATTTTAGCAGACATAAAAAAATGATGTACTTATAAATAAAATTCAACTTAATAAAATTATATAAATCAGCTTTATATTTAAAATACAAACTTTAAGTTAATTTGTTAGGTGCTCAACTGCTGAAATTTTAATTTTTTTTCGAAAAATCTGTTATGACCAAAAATTAGGTAAAGATAATCAAATTCAAAATTGCAAAAATAAATAAGCAAATAATTAAACAAGACCAAGGTAATAAATTCTTTAACTCTTTAGTTATTAAAATAAAAAATAAAATAAGCTAATCTGATGTAGCAGTGTCAAAATAACTACTAATTGCCAAAAATATAAAAATATTTACAAAATGCAAAAGAATTGAAATCTTAAACAAGGGAAGCAAATTTTCGCGAATTAAATTTAATGTTGTCATGTTTCCCATAAAATAAACTTATATTTTACTAAAATTAAACATAAAATATACTAATCTAAGGTAGCAAATATGAAAATAATATCCGATTAGTGAATATATTTAAATATTTGGAAGATGCAAAAAGATTGAAATTTCAAACACGAGAAGCAATTTTTCGCGAAGTCCGAGTTCGTTCGACGTGGCATGTTTCCCATGAAATAAATTTATTTGTTTTTTATTAAAATTAAACAAAAAATATACTAATCTAAGGTAGCATATGCGAAAATAACATTTGATTAGCCAAAATATTTGCAGGATGCAAAAAGATTGAAATTTCAAACACAAGAGCAATTTTCCGCGAAACCCGAGTAAGTTCAATGTTGTCATGGTTTCCAAATTAATTTCTTTGTTAATTAATGAAATTAAACAAAAAATAAACTAATCTAAAGTACCACATGTCAAAATATCTTTTGGTTGTAAAAAACATCAAAATATTTACAAGATGCAAAAGGTTTAAAAATCCCAAACACGGAAGCAATTTTTCGCGATGTTGCATACTGAACACATGTTCAGAAAATTGCATTGGTGAAATACTTTTTTAAAACTTTTAAGCACAATTCGTTGATTTTTGAGAGAATTTAAGCACTAAGAAACTTTTTCAAGGTTTTAAAACTTTTTCAAGGTTTTCAAGCACTTGAAAATGAACTTTTTTTTTTCAAGCACTTTTCAAGGTTTTTCAAGGGCGTACGAACCCTGGGAAATGAGAGTCTTGCTAGACGCAGGCGATGAAATCACGTGGTATTTTCCATTTCTTGCCAAGTCGTTAAATTTGGCGAATTTTCGTAAGATTTCGACAGACTTTGACCCCCCATATCTCAAAAACAAAAGGACCAGGGCACACAATATTTGGGTCAAATTTTTTTCTAAAGATACTCTTTTGAATGCGATCATTTTTAACTTTTTTCATGATTACTGAACTCGTGATGTTTCCTGGTCAGATTAACTCAGAAAAAAATAATAAACGGTGTTTTTAACAAACTTGGTGGAAAAAAGTTTTCTTAACTCTTATTTGACTAATTCAAAAAGAATCACTTAAATAACATTACCTGTTTAATTTGATCTTCAGAAATACCAAATGGAGCATTGAAAAAATGAAGCATTTTTGAAGGTGGAAGAATTCTGTTCTTGCTAGCAGCTTCAGGATTTGTGAATCTGTTGTTTCGATTACCCATGTAATCCTTAAATGATGGAGAACCATCAGGAAGAGTAAATGGTTGTTGAACATCATTCAAATAAGCCTGTTTGGAATATCTGAAAAGAAAGACATTTTTAAACACCTTACAGAAGGAAAATTTCCATTGTAAAATACAGTACTGTGACAATTGAGACGTCATTTTTTTCATTTTATCATGCGTAAGCTTACGAAGAAGCCCTCGAAATGAGCTCAGACTTCAAATGGCAGCTATCAAATTTGTAAGTGTTTGCCTATGCACCTGGTGTAGCAGGTATTCAAATTTCTCTGCCAGATGGTAGGTATTCAACATAGTAAGTTTATCGCTAGTTGAGGAGGTTATCATTAACGTCATGAATATCAACTCAGAATCAAATGCTAAAGTGATTGCGCTGAGAGAACACATCTAAGACGTTATGGGAAATAGGTAAAATATGCGGAGTGAGGACAGCAAGTGTCGGAAGGGTATGGAAGCAGCGGCAGACAGCTGGAAATGCTAGAACCAACCATACTAGAAAATACAAGCAAAAAGTATCAACTTCGGCTCATGACAACAAAACTTTACTCTGAATGAAATTCATTAATCCTTAACTAACCAGTTCAGGGTGGCGACAGGAACTGTGAAAAAAAGTTCCCTGACTTTTCCCTGATTAAGTTCAACAAATTTCCCTGATTTTCTTTCTTTGCTCTACTTGAAATCCATTGTATGTTTGTATAAAATGCAGTATTTTAAACGTTTTAAGTTGTTTAATTAAAGATATATTTTTAAAAGATGCTACTTTTTTAATAAAATTGTTTAAAAAAACATATCAAGTCAAATTTTTAGGGGGAAAACCCCACAAAATAATATATTAAATTTTTCTATAATGGAAAGAATATAGAAAATTTAAAAAAAAAAAAAAACTTTACTTCCAGAAACCACTTGGCATAAGAATTTTAAGAATAGAATGTAGTTATTCTTATATAACTAGCTGACATATTTATGCAAAAAAGATGAAACCATTTGACATCCATTCATAGGGAGCTTTTCTCTAATCAAGAACATAGGTTTTAATGAATGAATACAGTATTTGAACAATAAAAAAATAAAGATATTTACTTAAGTACACAAGTTAACTCTATTTCAAATAATTTCAGTATGTAACGAAAAAAACATTGGATTGCTTTTGTAATAAACTTTGAAATGAAAGAAAAAAAAAGAAAAAAAGCAATTAGGTAATTTCAAAATATGTAAAAGAAGAATACAACTTGGTTATAAAATAAAAGTATCATTTAAGACTGAAGAAAAGGAAACTTTTATGATCTGTGGTGACTGCAAATAGTATAACGGCAAAAAAACAAAGTTTTTTTGATTGAAAGTTCAATTTCAGCAATTAAATTAAAAACACGAAGAAGCAATAACTTTTAATTTTTTGTAGTATTAATTCAAAAACCAAAGATTTCTTCTTGAAATCGTGATTACAGTATGCTAATTATTTCGAGACAATGGAATAAAGGCAAAGGAGCTAAGGCATTAATGAAGGCTCTTTGCCTGTAGGGTTGTTTATTTTACGTAGCATTGAAAGCGTGAAAGGAAATTTCAAGCTAAGTAAAATAAACAACCTAAAAGACACAGAAGCAATCTTAGAAAGTTCATCCTGTGGTTAATAAGTAAGATTCAATATTTTGACGTTGAAGAAAAAAGATGCGCAACTATACGCAGGGCTCATAGCAAGTGGGAAAAAATATACAGGAGTTTAAAAGAAAAAATATAGGAGTTTAATAGCAAAATATATAGGAGTTCAATAGCAAAATATATAGGAGTTTCAAAGGAAAAATATAGGAGTTAGGTAGAAAAATATATAGGAATTTGAAAAAAGTATAGGATCCAGTAGGCATGTTTGGATCATTGTACAAAAAAAAAAAAACGCCATTATCAATACAATTCTATATCATGCATGAAGTCATGGCAATGTGAAGAGTCACATATTTGCACTCTTAATTCAAAAGAACGAAAAAATAACTCTTAAAAAGAGTGAAATCTATTGCGGGTGCATTCATTCTTTCTGAGTGCTAGCTTTATCGAAAAAAGACGCTTTACGAAAAAACCAAGACTAAAATTCGTCCTTATTCGCGTGAAATTCGGAAAAAATCCTTTTGATGAGCGAAAAATAAAAACATTCTTTAAAGGAAAGACTCAAAAGCATTTTCATTGGTTCGATTCTGTCACGTGATTTTGTTTAGGGAGAATCTTCTATACCTCCACGTTCGGCTTAACTAACGTTGGTCGCGAATACCAAATGCATGTCGCTATCTAAATGTCTTCATTTAATGAATTTAAACAATATTTGTTGCCTAATGAGATTTCTGAAGGAAATGCACAAAAACTACATGGTAAGTGCGAAGAATTTTCTTTTTATTAAAACTTGTAACTGTTAATATGTCTTGAACTGCTCGTATATCGTTACAAATCACCCACGTGCAATGTTACGGCGAACTTTTTGTAACTTTTCCTTCCAAATTAATGAAACTTTCATCAACAATTTTGTTTCGGTCATCGAATCAAAAATATGACATTTGAAACAGTCGTTACCATCCTTGGTGTGTGTGTGTACTGTATATATATTTTAGGCAGGTGTTACAGACCCGACCATGCGCAAATCTATAGGTCGGATACCGAATCCGCTCCCGATGGTCGGAGCTCCAACCACTGCATAATTTTAAGTTAATCAAATATTGTTTTTGTGTATAATAAACTTCAAAGAGTAGCATGAACTTTGTATATTACACTCATTCATGTGTAACGGGCCATTCATTAATTAAGGGTCCTGAGAGGGAGGAGTTAAAAATTCTCTACATACTCTTGCTTTGAGAGGGGGGGGGGAGGGGTTAGATCCATTCTTACGTAATATTTTCCAAGCTGATATTTTATATAGAAATCTGCGGTCAAGTGGTTTGGCAAATATTATATTTCATTTGCTTCAGGAAAGTAAAAGTATGTATTATAGGATGAGCTGTTTTTTACTTGTGTTTCAAAGAATGAAACGTGTAAAATATAATAAAAGAATCGCACTGTGTTTTGCATGTCTTATTTTTAATTATTATCGCATTATATATAAAAATTATTTGTCGAAAAAACATTCAGTCTAGATTCCTTACAGTAAACATTTCTTTACTCAAAAATATTTAAAAAAAAATAATGATAGTTAATTTAAGAACGATCCCAGTGATGCAATATTTGTTATTTTATTATTGTGAAGAAAAAAAAGAATCTTACGCAAGATGGGGGGGGGGGGAGTCTTACATACCATTACATAAGGGGAAGGGAAGGTCAAAAATTGCCAAAATTGTCCTTACGTAATTAATGAATGGCCCCGAAGAAACAAAATTGAATTAAAACGTATCTTGTCACAATTTATGAGTGACTTTTTAAATTAATTTGGACTGATGTAACTTTTAAAACATTATTGTTAAAAGGCACACTGAGAATATAAATATAGAGTTTCAAAATTTTAAATCTATTTATTTGGAACTGTGTGGGTTTTTTAATTTTATTTCAATCTTTAGATTGGGAATTGTACGTAATATTGCACATGGGTGATTTGTAACGATATATGAGTAGTTCAAGAAATATTACCAGTTAAAGTTTTAATAAAAAAGAAAATTCTTCATACTTACCATACAGTTTTTGTGCATCCTCTTCGGAAACACTAAAAACAGTTTTTTTTCCCTTTTTTTAACTCAAAAACTTTTTTTTTTTCAAATGAAATAACAGTTTTAAATTCAAATACACAGTATAAGCACATGAAAACACGTTTAAAAAACAATTTCACCAAATGAGAGTGAAATGATTTTACCTATTTTATTCTAAAAAAGAGTGAAATAGCGGCTTTCCAAAACGGAAAGCAGCCACTCATTTAGGGTATTAATTTAGTCTTAAAAAAGAGTGAAAATAACTTATCAAAAGGGAGTGAAATTAGCTTATCCAAAAGGAGTGAAAATAACCGCTCCGCAAAAGGAATGAAATTCACTCCTATAAGGAAAGTGCGTTTTCAATACTGGAAAGGAGTGAAAATTTACTCAGTCCGAGTTAAAATCGCTGGAATTTTTTAAGAGAGTGAGAGCAATGAATTTTCGAACCTACAGCCGCTTATATGAATCATGTTTGTTTAAGACAAATTTAATTTAATTTCCCAAAATTGTGTGTGCCTGGTTTTCTTTTTTTTAAGAGCAATTCTACATACAATTTAAGAGATTTTTAATAAATTTTTGGTCAAACGAGATACCATTAGAAGTATACCGTGCACTCAAAATATCTATTCTCTGATTATTTAAAGAATTTTATCACAAAACAGTATGAAAAAGCAATCACAAAATTCAGTTTTTAACTTACGTGCTTTGAAAAATGCATTTGTTATTGATTGCTAAAACTAGGTAATAATTATTTTGGGCATTCTTTTTTTAATGTCATGAATCTACTCATAGTCCTCGATATTGGTACCTCATTGCTTCAAATCCTTAGTGTTATGCTAACACTAAGGATTAAAAGTCCTGTTGACTCCATGTCTCTCTCCTCCCACTGATTTTGTTGGACATATCGCTGAGAAAAATCGTTACAAAAAGTGTGCAACACTCTGCCTCCGATTCGTTTCACTATTTAAAGAAAAAAACTAACTTTACTAAACAAAGGCAAAGAAAAAAAGGCTGTGCTAATGCATCACGTTTGTGGGAAATGGTCAGTCTCATATGCTTGATTCATTCAAGTGGTATGTTTGATTCAAAAATTCAGCAATTTCTTAATATTAAAACTGGATTTTGATTTGTTTTCGAGGAATTGATTCATTAAAGTGGCTGATTTAATTACCCGGCGCCCACTGTAATGGCATCATCCATAATGTGTTTATTATTATTTTAGTTAATGTGTGTATATATATTTACACACACCATGCATAAAAAGTGAATTTAACCTAATCTGTCAAATGAAAGGGGGTGTTAGAAGAGCTCAAGTGGAGCACAGAACTATCCAGTATCCTGTCCAATTTGAAACCATAATTGAAGTAGATAAAAAAAATAAAAAAAAGAGAGTCAAAAAAAAAAAAAAAAAAAAAAAAAAAAAAAAAAAAAAAAAAAAAAAAAAAAAAAAAAAACAGAGATGAAGACTGATTTCTGAAATTCTTGGAAAATCTACACACAAAATAAGTACATATTTGAAAAAAAAAGTGGACAAAATCCTATAAAATGACTTTTTTTCATCGAGATAGTTACATTTTTCAGCGAGCTACAAGCTTTGAAACAATTGAAGTACTAAAAGTTGAATTAGTACCAAAATCTGTACACGGCATTTTCAAAAATAATCATTTGAGCTACAAGCGGTCATTTGAACTACATGTAAGATTGTATGTGACAAAATTAAAAGCTTTTAAAATCTTTACAGCAGTACACTTCAAATTAACATTTTATAATATTAAAATTACAAAGTAAACTTATTAGTAGAAAATAATTAAAAGTTGCAAGTAAAACCATATATATTTTGTATATTTCATAAAAATTATCAAACATAAATTTAGTACATATGCCAACATTTAAGATGTAAGAGGGCACATTGCAGGGGAGAAAGAAGGAAATAATAGATCAAAGGTTTTTGTATTTTTGGGTAGCATTTAACATCTGATGAAAAAAATATAGGAGTAAGTGAGAAAATATAGGAGAATATCTGAAAATTGTGAAAATATAGGAAACATAGGAGATATAGGAGGACTATGAGTCCTGTATGTGGCACTGTATAATTACACCTTTTTTTTTTTTGAACAGATAATTGGCAGAAAATGCATAGGGAATTAGAGAAAATTTTGCAAAGCAAAAAAAAATTTTTTCTTGATAAAATCAATTTTCCCTGATTTCTTGTTATTTTTTTCAAAATTCCCTGATATTTCCCTAACTTTTCCCTGATTAATAAAGTTCCCTGATTTTTCCCTGATCTCCCTGTTTTCCCTGATCTGTCGCCACCCTGCAGTTTAGTCATGTCCAGGTTCATAGCGGCACAGCTGGTGTCAATATTCTACCTTCAACAGTGTGATACATGCTGTTAGAACTCGGGTGGAGAGGACAACGACAGTACAAGCAGCAGCTTCTTACGTCTCATATAAAGAAAGGTTGGAATAGGCGGAAAAGTAAAATATGATTTGAGGGGGTTCTCTTTCTGATGAAACCGATTTTGCAGTTCAAGGATTTAAATCCAAGTTCGTAAGAAAGAGCAACAGACCACCTCTCAACCTGTACCACATCAATCGGGCATTAAAGTATTGCCCAAAAAGATATTTTGGGCTTGTTTCAGTGCTTTAAAGACTAAATTTCTTGTTCCTGTTAAAGGAATGATGAACAGTGGCAGTTACAAAGTCATTATATTGACACAAAAAGGACTTTCAACCATGTCTAAACTTTGGCCATATGGAAATTTTGTTTCCCAACAAGACAACATGCGATGCAATTTTGAAGAGAACCAAAAATTTCTGCTCAAAAAACAAACTCACTGTACTGCATTAGTCTGGTAATTCACGAGAGTTAAATCCGAAAAAGGTTTGTAGGCTATCGTCTATAAACGGCTTCATACTTTTGACTGTACGACAATGGACATGCTAATTACGGCTGTCACTAAAATATGGTTCAGAGATGTTGAAACTTAGTGCCAGCCTAGTAAATTCCAGGCCATAACGTGTCTGAAGTTATAGTCTAGGGGAGGTCAAATTAATTATTAGTTTCAAACATATTCATAGAAAATTTGAATAAAACTGTATTTTATGCAAAATAATACATTTCTCAATTATTTGATACAATATCGTAGTTTAAATTACTTCATAAACTTACCCAAGTTGAAGCTTTGAATCGAAAAACACGGAACCATTTAAGTGCTGAACAGCTCTTTCTACAGCCAAAGGATCGCCCATTTGAATCATTGCACATCCTTCCTTGCTTTTCAAAAACTTAATCTAATGAAAGAATATTAAAGAAAATTCATTACAGTCAAACAAAGATAAGTTTACACAAGTCAGCAATGAATGCAAAAAAAAACTTAAATAATCATAGCATTGGATTTGTCAGACCAATTTTACCCAACGACACCCCACATTAAATTGAAAGTGATTCTCATCTAATACAAAATATTGAGTTATAAAAAAAAATAAGTTGAACATAAACCAATTATGTGCATTAAGTATAACTAGAACATGGAAGAGTTCTTACAATTTGAAATCATTGCAGATAAAATAAGGAATTGGAAAATTTATACAGGAAACTTAAAATGAAACAGACTATAACTTTACAGGGTTCCCAATCCAAAACGAAAATCAAAACAAATCACTTTTTTTCCCTCCAACTACGGCGATTTCTTCGTGCTCTGAGTAAATCATAATATTTATGAAAAAATTAGTACAACTTTGTAAAGGAGTATTTAGAGCAAAAATGAAAATTTTAAGCTTAATGCAGGATTGAAGTCCTGACACAAATGATAAGCAGTTCAATATTGCATTTAAAAATAATTAAAAAAAAACACTTGTGGTCTGTGTTTGTATTTTTATAATCAATTAAAAAATAGCATAAAATAATTATTAGAATTTAAGTAATAAAACATTTATAAAACTAAACCAAAATTGGAGCATTAAGAACTTTGACTTCCCATATTCACACATGTGATCATAACGTTGAAATAACAAAATATAATAGAAAAAGGCTGAAAAATATTAAAAGTTTAGCAATTTGTTAAAGCTCCAAATTATTTAAAAATGTAATAGAAGGGAAGAGACCTGAAAGAGAATAATACATGGGTCTGCAAAAACTCCAACAGAAAAGACGAGTATTTACACAATATCATAAAAAATTGTTTAGTGAATTTTGGCATTAAATGAGAAGCAAACAAACTTCTTTGCGGAGTTTCAGTTTTTGCAAAAGAAAACATAAGGAAGCAGAAAATGGGCGCAGGGAAAACTTTAAACATACTTGATATCAATTTTTAAAAGAAAAAAATCAATTAAAAATATTGACAAAGTATCATTAGTAATTCTGAAATTTCAAATTTCAGCAAAAAAAGAAAAAATAGGCTTTGAAATAAGAGAGAGAGAGAGAGAGAGAGACGAGTGTGAAAATGTTAATTTTTAAAAGACTTTCTGAATAAATCAAAAATAAAGCAGCACTTATACATAGTTTACACCAAAGCCTATTCAATATGGCTAACTAAAGGACATATTGAAATTCTTTTCTGGGTAGAGCAGAGGAGTTGTGTTAGATACAATTGATCAATTTAATTGAATTTGGTTAGAGCACAAATGAGCCCTAAATCTAAAGTTGCTGCAGTATTAGCATCAATTTTTAAAATCTTACCCTAACAATGTTTCCATATAAACATAAGATGTTGAACAAACGGTCACAGTTCATCCTTTCGTGGCTTAAGCCATATGCCATCATAACAGATCCTTGTTGATTGCTTCCAGGAGGATTCATAGGTCCTCCAGGACCATACCCTGGTCCACGAGGCGAGATTGGAGGCCCATCGCCACGATATGGATCTCTTCCAAACCTTTAGAAACATACAATATTTAAATATTATAGATAATTTTTGTGCCCCGCACCCTCAACAAAATAAAGATAGCAAAACTGCCACACAATTAATAACACGCACAATGGCTAAATTGGATCTTTCACACAAAAGTATTTCGAACAACAGTATGGGAATCCGAATACAGAATGCTCAGGATCACAACTTCTCTAGATCCAGACTCAAAAAATAGCAAACTAATTTTAGTATTGTCCTGTATTTAACAAGTTCCCAGGTTTTGTATACTTAAGTACCTCTCTTGTATACTTAAGAACGCAAAAATTGATAATTTGCGAATGATGTTCAACTTATGCGTGTGCCGATCAATACAACAAAAATCATATTTTTGCTAAAAATATCATTGTATTTTTGTTCAATAGGCTTTGTAGTACTGTACTCATGATAAATTAAAAAGAATTATCCTTAACCAAAAGTGGGTACTAAAAGATTGCTGCAGAATTACAGCAAGACTAATCTACGCATGACATGTAATATTGAATTTTAATGGACTCATTCGTTTTGTTATGTTATACAGGTAAAATTAACTTAATTTTTTCTATAAATGTTTTTCACTTTTCTTGAAACAAAAATGAGAAATAGTTTTAGAGTTTTTAAAAAATGGTTAAAGCACATTGTTATTTAATATCTGAACCAAATGACTGGCATGACAGCAGCAGGATCATGTGATCTTTTAAATACTTTCGACTAAAATTTATTTATAATCATTTAAATTCCATTGAACAAGACTCATTTCGTAATGAATAAAATACTGAAGAAGCAAACAATAAAAAAGGAGGAAGAAACATATTGAAGAAATAATAAATTCTCTAACACTTTAAATATAAAATCCTGTTCATTTTGCTTCAAAACATATTGAAAAAAGTATGAAATTTGAAAGTAAGTTACAATTAAGATTAATATAGTTTTCATTTATACTTAACTCTCTGCTTTAACTTCTGCGTCAAAAACATGGGCCGTAAAAAAGGGCGACGTCTCCCCCCCCCCCCCCAATACGAACAGAGAAATGAAGCTGTTTGCAATAATAGATGAACAATGAACAGTAGATGAACATATTTGAAATTCAATTATTAACGAATAAAACAATCTGAAGTGTATAGGTAGTAAATACTTAAAAACTAGCAAAAGAAACTCTTATTAATATTGATTAACTGTTAGCTTTTCAAAAACAATTTTCGAAAAGTGGAATAATATTTAAGAACTAATTACATTTATCTGTAAAATGTCTCTCACAAGGTAAAAAACAAGCACTTAAAAATTCAGTATGCATTTGAATCAATCATTTAAAAGTTCAAAAATAATGAATATTTTTTAACCTAACAAAATACCTGTTATTTTTCAGATCAATAATATTAATTTGAATTCAAACTAGCCAAAAGAAAAAAAAATAAAGAGAATTAGGAGAAAAAAAAAAGACATTTGGAACAAAGATATAAAACAGTAAAGTTGATTTCTGCTAAATATTATAAAGTATTAAATTAAGGTTTATGTACGATTCAAGGTTTCTTTTTACTGCAGTTACACTTTAGATAGAAAACAATTTATGTAATTTTCCTTATAATGCTATACAATACCTGTCGGGAGGAGCAAGGCCACCATATGGATCACGAGAAGGAGGGCCATAAGGATCATTTCGAGGTCCCCTAGGCATGTAATCATCATACCCGCCATCATAAGAAGGTGGACCTCTGCCATCTGCAAAATTATTAAGTTGTATGCTTATGTAAAACAAACTATGTTGATAATAAATAAACTTAAAACTTCCAAATATTGGCAAAGGTACATTTAAAAAACTTATGTCAACAAATCTTACCAAAAGGAGGAGCATTACCTCCAGGTCCTCCATAACGAGGAGGTTCTTGCAATAGAGCAGGACGATCACCACCTTGTTTTCCTAAAATAATTTAATTAGATTACACAAAGAACTTATGAAATTACTCAACTACTGAACATATAAAATTTAACTACATGAAACATATATTATAAGAAAAAGTTAAACATATATATATATATATATATATAAATATTTTTATTCATTTCTTGCTATACTTACTGATTCCCACTAATTACTTACCATCTGCATACAAAAGAAGTTAATTTACAAGCAATCTATCAAAATAAACAAGACAAGAGATATTGAGGCTATGAAGCCAATCAGAAAATAATTCAGACAAGGAGCAAACCTTCCTGTCTTTGCAAACTCCCAGCATTAATTGGAATACAAGTCTGCACCACAGCGAAGCAAGTATCTGTCACGGCTCACTTGAGTGCCCAGATGCCAAGTACAGACCTCCAAGCGCTTGCCTATATACAAGATTCACAGCATTAGGGTATGATACAGCATTTGTAAAGCACTTGTTTTGGTGCTTGTTTTGGAAAGTGTTGTTTTGTCTTGTCCATGTATCTTCTCTTGGAGTTCAATCATGCTTGTTTTCTTGAGTGATTTATGTTGAAGTGATAAGAGAAACAGCTTGTGATTTGTTTCATGTAATTTTTAATAGCAAATGCTTCAACTTTGTGGAAGTGCGAAGTAGGATATCTCAAATTATCTATGTTCTCAGCAATGCAATCTGAACTAGAGATTATTTGTGTACAACGGCGAATTCTTGTCACATTTGTGTCCCAGGCATCATAAAAATGTCCAGCATGTTTCTTAAATGAAAGTTTTTAAAGATCTTTCAATGTTTTAAAAATCACTGTCTTATTATACGGTCTCCCGACTGCAAACCAAGATCTTTCAGTACTGTTTACGTGCAGTGGCAATTTGGTCTGTTGTGTGGCATTTTGGCTCACTTCTATCAAGCTTATGTGGCATTTTAGCTCTTTTCTGTCATATATGACGCTAAAATCATGTCTTTTGGGCTCATTTCTGCTGTTATGTTAGTATTTTGTTCAAATCATGTCAGAGATATTATAAATATATTTTCTTGTGCAATTAAATGGCTAATGAAGATTTGAAAATGATTCAATGTTTGCACATCCTTGAACTTAAAAAAAAACTTTTATGCAATATGTACAAATATATAACTAAATATGATGTAACATTTTCAACTGCACATGCAAGCCATGAATGATCATGAAACAAATTAATCTAAACTGAACAAGTATTTTTTAAAACGATTTTTCTGAAAATGTTTGAAGTTTCCAATTAACATATTGAATGATCAAACAAAAGAGACTGAAATGAATGTGTTCAAAATTTTTATTAGAGAAGCTGAAGAATATTGAGTTTCATTTGCAACATCCATATCAGACTAAATGTCTTGTTTTCAGTGACAGTGATATGTTTCAAAAGCTATATAACATTTGTTTTACAATGGCATTTTCTTTTTTTTTTTTTTTTGTATAAATTGTAGTATTCCTATGTGGATGGCCATGTATGGATTATTAAATGAAATATTGTGATAGACCAATAAAAACATGTAATCTTGTAACGTATTTATATTATAAAATTTTAAAATGTAACAAGTACAAAAACATTAATGAAGTTTTAAAATACAAAAAGTATACTTCCTAATAATTAACTAATATTAGCAGGGGCCTGCCTAAGTTTGAGATTTGGAAATTTAATTATACTAAAAAATTAACCTTAACATTTTTTTTTTCATGAAATGATTAAGAAGATATGGGTTCTTCTAACCAGAAGGCAACTCTCAAAATCATCGATATAAGTATTGATAAAGTTTCAAAGATGTTTATAAGACCACTATTATGTTACCTAATTAGTAAAAAAAATTAAAACTTGTGTGCTAAAAAACTAATAGTTTTAAAATAACCAGGGATAAGAATGGTCAGAGAGCAAATAGGAGGAAATCAAAAAAAAAAAAAAAAATGTTAAATCATGCTGAAAAGGGATGATATCCAAACTGCATCACAATGGAAGCCAAGATAATAAACAAAAAATGGCACCAGTTTAAAGGATAAAAAATCACCCCCCCCCCCCCTATAATAATTATATTTGAAATAATTGGGCAGCAATTAACACATGGCACATATTGTTTTTAAAACATAGTATTCATTTCTGAAATCTCAAGTTATAAAAAAAAAAGGTCAGGAAAATGAGGATTGCTGGTTAGAAAATTAGTAGTATATTAAAGTTGTTAGTTGCTTATTAAAGCTGTTATAAATTATAGTAAGAGGCAAATAGTAAGAAAAAACTTTTCATCAAGATTGTTTTGTTATTTCTTTTCATTTGTTATGTTGGACAGACCCCTGATTTAACAGTAAACTAGGATAATTTTAAGTAAAAATTGTAATTTTAAAAACAAATTTTAAAGAATTTTATCAAAAAAGATACTATGAAAAACATACCTATACTTAATGTGTTGTTTGTATAGTCCCAACTTTCATTGTCATTTTTGTAAACATTTAGTCTTGTTGGCTAGGTGAGAAAAAGTAATAATTAAAATACAAAAACATAAAAAATCAACAATACAATTGACAACTTAGAAACCAATTTACTAAAAAAAATTGAGTAACTTATTGTCTTTCAAACCAAATGCTTAAGACATTACACTTTACTACATTACAACTAACACTAGCTGCTACTAATAAATTAATTATAATTCAACATCAACACAATTTTTTCACTTCATGAATTTTAATCAGGGCTGGCAAGTTTCTGCCGGGGCGGTTAAAACCATTGGTTGAAACCGGTTAAAACCGGCATGGCAAAAACCACTTTCTGCCACATTTTCGGCAAAAACTCTCAAAATGACAAAAAAAAAAGAAACTATTGACAGACAGTAGAAAATGCATGGAAAAAATAATTAATTGTTAACCAAAGCACAGTTTAATTTACAATATTATCACAATTCAGAATCAAATGTTACATTGTTTGGACCCTGCAGTTGCTTCTTGGAAAAGGTAGTTCCAAAAATCTAAATAGTTTCTCCATTTAATATGCACGAATGAGAAACTTTAGAATATTCTTGCAACAGAAGAGCTAGCAGGCAATGCATCAAGGAACAAACAATATTCATAAACCTTTCAAAATGTATTTTTTTTTTAAACTGGTCCATCCTGTAGTAACTAGGGTAGTGGTAAAAATTCGACTGGAAAAATGAGTTTCAAGAAGTGGGGTCAATTTGTTTTGCAAAGCTGTGATATTGGGTACAAAATCTAGATTAATATTGGCAAGTAAAATTTCGACACTTTTTTCTTGAAGCACATGATAATTTCAATCACAAGCAATTTAGATGAAGCTTATTTGTGAGCAAATTACAAACAGTCGAGCAAATTACAAACAGTAATGCCAGTTTAATTCTGTATGTCACTCCTCTATCCTAAGAACCCATATGATTTTTGTTCTTTGTTAGATTAATCCAAATATCACAAGCATCAGCAATTGAAAAGTTCCCTTTCTGAACTAAATCAAGGGCACTAGCATAACATTTTACTTTTTATTTTTGAAAAGAAGTTTAGTTTTTTAGTTTACCTAAACAAATATCATTTAGTAATTACTTTAGTTTTTTAAGATGATTTTAAGTTTTTGCCGGTTTTAACCTGTTATAACCAGTTTCTGCCACTGGCACGGCAAAAACTAGTTTCTGCCGGCAGAAAGTCAACCCTGATTTTAATCAAATTACAAATAATTTTGCCCTTCTAACAGGCATGAGATTGTTGAATAAGAAAAAAAGAAGAAAATTATACGGTTTAGAAAACAGGCAGCGTTGAAAAAAGATTTTATAAAAAGGTCCATGGACATAAGATTGAATGGAAAAATGGCCAGCTCGATCTCGAGACCTGAATCCTATAGAACATCTTCGGGATGATCTTGGCAGACAGGTTGCTGCTTTAAATCCTCCTCCAAGGTCGTTACATGAGCTGGAACAAGGCTTACTCTGAGTCGGGTCTCTTTGACCATTTTACTACATAACACTGATGTTCTGTTTTCTTCAAGAATGAACTTTTCGGCAAAGATGGCTTTCTTTGTTATAAACCGTTTTAGCAATACAAATTTCTATGACGCATTCAATAAAAACTATTTGATGCACATGCCCTCCAAATTTTTTGTTTCTACATTCATTAATTTGCAAAATTAGACCCAAAAAAATGGTTGAACCTTAATTTTTTGAGGCCTGTGTACTTAAGCGCCATCTTAAAAAGGGTATTGAGGATGCTACTCCAGCCCTTCTTCAGATTTCCATTTCAATTATATTTTAGCGATGCGCAAGAAAAGGTCTTACAAAATTAAAATAGTAATAATAAATGAAAAGTGGAAAAAAAGTAACAAAAAGTATTTTTTCTGAAAATTTTTAAAAGATAGTGTATTTTTGAAATAGAATCATTAAAAATTCTGTAAATATTACCTACTTAAGGTCACCGGACGTGAGTTTCAAACTTTTTTCAACAAAAAAAAAATGCATATAGTGTAAATTTATGGCAAGCTACAGCTTAAAAATATGAATAGATAAATAAAATTGATAGCTTCTTAGGTGCCACCGACATATTTACATCTTTAATTGCTTACATAAAATATCACGAAAATTACAGATAAAGAAAAAACACAGGAGCCATCGAAATATGTTTTGAATAGAAAAAAAATTTAAAATACAGTGGAAGTTTAAAATATTGCAGTGAAAATGCACGCCAGGCATTCGCTTTATTGCTCTTTTCTCCTTCCATTTTTAAAAAAAAAACCTTAAATTTTTAAGATTGTGTACATGGGGAGGAGTGAGAAAGATTTTCTCCTAAAAAACTAAGGACCTGCTTTGTTTAATCGTCTGGGTCGTTTTTAAGATCCAGTCTGGCCCTGTATCAGGGTGCCCCTGAGTATCAGAAGAAGAATCTCATGCCTGTTCTAAGTAGAATGTAACAAAGTGTGATTTAGTAAATGGTTGTATATTCAACATTTAATTACGCCTAAGTCAAATATTTGTTTTTCAAATTCATAATAATTGAAAACATATTTTGGGAACTATTTAAAATAAACACCAATACAAATATTTTAATACATTATAAATAAATACAAGTATTTTAAAACATTTAAAATTTTAAACAGGCATTTTGTCACAAAAGTATAGAAAAAGATATTGCACATGTTTCTGTGAAAAATATTCGAGCATTTCAAAGCTTGCTGAAAACCCATATGTAAAATTACATACAAAACAAACGATATTATAAACAAATTACATTATATTTACACACATTATTTACAATAAATTTATGTTTTTCCCTCAACAGAGATTTAGAGCTACAAAATATAAATATAATAAAGTCTAACCTGTTTTTGATAAATATAACATAAATCATTTGATAAATACACTGGTGTAAGAAATTTAGAGAATTTTTAGATTTGGTCAATTATCTCCAGAACTACTGGACCGATTTAAATGAAATTTGGTATGTGCCATACATGAAACAATACAAAACAATTACCCCCCCCCCCCCCAAAAAAAAAAAAAATTAAAATTTCCATGCATGATCATAATCACTTGTTAGAGTCAGATGGTATGAAACAGTGGTTACAAAATTGAACAAAAAAAATGGGTACGAAGGACATATGGACCTCTCTAACAGACGTATAGGCCTTCCAGTGTGACTCCATACTTGAAATGAAGCAGTTCATGGGATCCTTAAGCAATTGTTGTGAATTGCCATTGCTCTCCCGAGAGCGTCCCAGACATTGGAGTCTAGAGATCTACCACATACAGCTCTTCTGGTCGACGAATTTCTTGAAGTAGAGGATATTTCCTGGATGGATTGGCCAAGCAGAATTCTAGACTCCAATTCTATAGAGCATGTCTGTACGCTCTCGGGAGGGCAATAGACACTCGGAACAGCCATCCGAGGACCCACCATAGCCTGAGTACAGCGTTGTTGAACGAGTGGAAACAATTCCCCCCCCCCCCACCACCAGGATTCCATAAATTTCTTCATTTTGACCACTCCAGGGGCGGTGGTCGTTTTTTTCGTAGGCTCAATTTTTTGTCCAAATCAAATTTTTAATTTTTCATTTACCCCAAAATTAGAATTTTGTTTCAGATTTTAAAATTTTTAATTAGCGCTGAAAGAGTGAATCATTTTTCTTTATTTTACCTGAGGTACTCAATCATTGTTCTAAATGATTCAAATTCATTTTTACATGTGTAAACATGTTTTTGTCTTTCCCCAGGTGGGGGGTGTGAACAAATGAGAACACCATCCTCAGCGAAAAAAGTTGCCAAAAAAATTTTAACTGAAAAATCTATGTCTAGATGATCAAATAAACCTACTTGTGGTGTTTTTTCTTCATGTTTCTCAGAAAATAATGATGCGCCCCTGAAAGGGTTAAGTATTGAGTCACATTGTGAGGCTTATATTTCTGTTAAAGGGGATCATAACCCCGGATAATTCCTTTTATGTTAAAATTTCCAATTGCTCTTTCATGTTATCATACGACTTGAACAAGTGTTATTTATGATCATGCATGTGTATTCTAAATTTTAGATAGTTATTTTTGTATGTACATACCAAATTTCATTAAAATCGGTCTAGTAGTTCTGAAAATAATCCACCAAATCGGAAAATTCTCTTAATTTCTTACACCAGTGTGTATTAACGTAGCATACTTTCATAATTCAATATAGTATAAACAAAAACTAAATTAACATGCAACTCCTAAATAGCTCTATTTAAAGCATGAAAGGCATGCCTGAGAAGTAGCCAAGTATAGGCTATAGGAATAATCAATTTTAAGTTTGCATTCTGTAATAACAAAAACTAAGCAAATAAGAAAGCGATTCAATTCTTTAACAAAAACATAGCATAATTGCAATACAATTACACAAGAATTCAGTTTAGTCATATGCTACACTGCTTGACAATTGCTAAGGAACAAGTGATTTATGCAAATTTGTACCTCAACCACCTGGCCTATGGAAATAAATTCAAGTTCAGATGGCGTGGTAAACCAAGACTCGTTATATGTATAAAATACAGTGCATACACGCTCAAGATTCGTACGAAAATTTACGCTGCTTTGTTTTTAACAAAAATAGTGCTGGATGTTAAAAAAGGTTTTTCTCTGAAATTCTGTTTGGTTCTTGAAATACTTAAGAGTAAAATGTCAGCAAAACATCATTTGAGTATCTACAATCGTGGACGAACGATTGGACGACTGGAAGCAGGTCAAAGTGTCGCCACTGTGGCTGCTGCAATGGGTGTATCTAAAAGTGCCATCTCCAGATTAAAGACGGCCGCTGAAGGTGGAAATGTTTTGCAAAAGCATGCCGGGGGTCATGGTAGGAGCACCACACCTTCAGAGGATCGCTAAGTAGCCCTCGTGGCAAAAAGGAACAGAAATTTCACTCTCGGACAGATAGCTGCAAGTCTAACAACCGCTACTGGTAAGCATGTTTCTGCAGAACCATCTCATGATGAGTAAATAATGTCGGTTTTGTATGCACAGAAGCCCGTACGTTGCATCCAAGTTCAACCACGCCATCAACGAGAGATATTACGCTGGTGTAAGGAGCATGTTGGTGGGATCATCAAAATTGGTCTAGAGTGATGTTCTCTGACGAATCTCGTTTCCGTGTGACAAGTGATTCTGGTCACCAACTACTGTGGAGAGAGCGTGGAACACATTATGCACAAAAATTTGTTTGCGAACGTGATCGGTACGACCCAGGCGTCATGGTGTGGGCAGGCATCATGCACAATGGCGGAACACCGCTTCACATTTTTGAATAAGAAAGCGATACGTCGCAAATGTATTGCAGAGATGTTATGCTGGACCATGCTAGTCTTTTTAGGGGGGCTGTAGGTCCAGACTTTCTCTTTACGGACAACGATACATGGCCACACTGGAGCATTGAAGTGTCAGACACACTGCAAAGTGAAAACATTCTCCGTATGCAGTGGCCTGCTTACTTTCCCCGACTTAAATCCAATTGAACTTGCCTAGGAGGCTCTTGGCAGACGTGTTGTTGAGAACTGTCCCTCCCAGAACAGTACAAGAAATCAAATCCGCATTGAGAGAAGAATGGGAAAACATCCCCCAAGCACTCCTCAATAATTAATAGGGAGTATGGAAAACAGATGTAAATTGTGAATCAGTGTCCCTGGTAATTATACATCATATTAAGGTACTCATGTCTCCATCATTCTGACATAGATCATTTTTTTGTGTTTGTATGAAAATCATTTAAGTCGGATTATTTTTTTATTTTTAAGTTTTTACTTCATTGATGCAGTAATATCTATATTATTTTGGACTTATTATAAAGGCACATCTGTCCTACTAACTATATATTTTGTTCTGTTTCTTTAATCATTATCTATTCTTAACTATTCCAAAAAACGTAATTGTTCCTCAGCAATTGTCAAGCAGTGTAGTTAGGTTAGGTTAGCGTATTTGCAATACAATTACACAAGAGTTGTTTAGTCACAGGCTGGTGGTACAACAAATTTAAAATTCAAAACAATATTTACATCTTATTAATAAATGAAAATGACTAGGTAATTAGCAAAAAATTAAATGTTTAAAATATTATACCTTTGCAAATTCAATTTTCAAAGTACAACATCCAGAATAGATATCACATCCATTTAATGATTGTTTCGCTCTTTCAGCTGCTTCTAAACTATCAAATGTACTATGGAGTTAAGAAAAATAGAATCCTGTGCAAATTTTAGGTCGAGGTAAGATTTGGGAAGATAGCAAAATGTCATTTTTCTTTGCAAAAAAATATTCAATCAAGTTACTAATAAATTTTTTGCACTACAGTCGACTCCCGCTACAATGCGATACAATTTACACGAAATGGCTATAACGTGATTTTTTCAACAGTAAAGAATTTTTGAGCTAGAGCGAATTCCTTGCCCGCAACATGAAAATGTTCGGAAAGGAACTGCGGTGTGTAAGTTTTTTTCGTGAATGGACCTTCATCCCTTCAGCATCTCTGAGAGCAGAAGTACCCACACCATACTAGTCATATCGCTTATACAAATAACTACATCTCATTTTCCATTAATTTTTTCATTCTAAATGCGAAAGTTAATGAAATATAACGACACCTAAGAACGCTATTTCATCTTAAGTTGGTGAAGATAGAATAAAAAAAAAAGAAAACAATTCTGACAATTAAAGAAAAGGTAAAGCTTCTCGAAAAGCTGAACAAAAAAATGAAGGGTAGCACAACAATTAGGTATGATGGTATGAGTGAATCTTCCATACGTACAATTAAAAGTCAAGAAAAGGAAATCCATAAAAGTTCACCGAGTAATAGTATCCACGCAAAATGCAAAAATTATGAAAATGGAAGCTGATCTTTATTGTAAATTAAAGAAACCAGGAAGAGGGATAATACCATAGATGGAAACTTTATAAAATAAACAATGAAATAACTGTATTTTAAAATATGTTAGAATTACTGTTTGATCACGCAGCATAAATTATCATCACTTTCATTTTTTTAAGTAACAAATACCATTACTGAATCAACTGTAAAGTACAACTATAGGGCATTTTGTTTTCCTTACTACATGCTGTACGTAAGGTACTGGTATATTTTATATCTTTCTTTCCCATTAATTATTGTTTTCGTGCATCATAGCAGTATTTTATATCAGGGTTGGCCGGATTGGGCCCAATGGGTTTTTTGAAAAAACCCATTATTTAGCAAACTTTTGGGTTTTTAAAATTTTTGAGAAGTTTTTTAAAAAATTAATTAATTTAAATACATTTACAATTTAAACTTCTATTTTATTTGTTCTTCACCACAGACAATGGACATAAAAAATGAATTTTGAACTTTAATAGTATTTCTTAACTCTTAACGATTAAAAAATACTTCAAAGATTTAAAAAATATATATTTAACTTTTATCTTTAACTGGTCAATAAATAACTCAAATTATCTTGACTAAGTCCTGTCACGTCTGGTTTTCTCAATATTTGTAGATTGTACAGAGGAAACTACTCTAGCTAAAAGGCTCTCATGTGAATTATTTTCTGCAACCCGACACGTCAGAAATTTCGATTTAACAAGTTATATTTTTTTTAGAAATTAACAGGTTTTACAAATGGTCGGACAGAAAACAGAATAGGATGTACAGTATTTTCATTATCTTACAAAAAAGTTTAATATTTCTTAATCTGTACACAGAAATAGAAAAACAGGCAACATAAAATTCAAAGAAATGTCTCGATTAAGCTGGAATTCAGTAAATAGGGATTTAAACTACTTGAGGTTCTACAGTAGTTTTGCATAACAAAATGAATTACAATAAAGTAAAATGCAAAAAAAAAATGTAGTAATTAAAAACGAACAATAGATTTTATCACTCAAGAAGTAATTTTGCCTAACTGTTGGTAATCATGGAAACTAAAAAATCTTGAAACTTCACCATTCTTGGGTTTCGTCGTCTTTCACACTTTTCTTCAGAAAACGCTGAATTTTAACTAGTTTTCCAGCTTTTTTTTACTCCAAGACAATTCTTGTGCTTTGTCCATATACTTACGCTACAATATGCTACAAGTACCCTACATTTTCCCTAAAAAAAGACAAAAAACCCACATTTCTTTAGGTTTTATTTAAAAAAAAACCAAAAACCCTGGGTCCATGGGCTTTTTTAAAAAAAAGCCCGGGACCTTTCATCAACTTTTTTGGGCCCGGGTTTTTGCCAACCCTGTTTTATATTGAATAAAAGGGATTTTTTTTTTTTTAAATACAAATAAAAATTTAGTTCTTTATGTAAGAAACAGTAATGTATAGTTAAGAAAAGGTTTTTAACTGTTTAAGGTGGTGTTTACAAGTGTCTAAAATGATTGGTTATGTTTATAAAAGTTTTTACACATGGGCAGTTCTCAAAAGGTGGGAACAAAAAAGTTAACTTTGAGCAATTTCAAAAATTTTCAAATTTGACATCAATTTTGCTTTTATTGTACAGCATGCATACCTAGAACACAATATATGCCCCTTAAAAGACAGCAGGTATTTGTAGAAATTGTTAATTAGCAAATTAAATCAGCTGCCTGTAGGTAACAGATTTTGGACATTGTTGTCCTGTAGGTAACGGATTTTGGACATCATCATAATGTAAGTTTCACCATTTTTGACAATTGTTAATCTGATTTTTAACTTTTCCAATGAAAATTTTATTTACTACTTCTTGAATTTTCAAATTTAATAATAAAGAGGATATTAATGAAGTACTTGAATGGCTATACATACTGCTCTTTACATGTAATAAAGTTTTGGAATGATTTTGAAGAAGTTGATGAAAGGTAAAAAAAAAGCTTCATGGAAATAACTATACAAACTCGTAGCTTCTTTTATCAAATAACATTTGTAATTCTCTGGATTATTAACTTTCATTTCTGCAGATATTTTCCAAACTTAGAATGTACTTCTAAAAGAACCTCACTTTTTGTTCTACTTCTAGGAGACAATCTCGTGTGAGCATTAAACTTTGCAATAAATCCTTTTGCAAATAGGTATTAAAAATCAATAATGACTTCAAAAAGCATATAAATACAAATTCCATAAAAGAACTTAATTAAATTGTTTAAAGCACTTTTTCAAAACATGTTATTAATTCAAAGGGCTTACTATCTCTCAAATCTCAAGATAGAATGAAAATTACCAACTGATATTTGTTTACAAATCAACTGCAGACGATTTTTTTTAACTCTAAAAAATTAAAAATAAAAAAATTGCTAGCGCAGGCGATAAAGTCGCCAAAAGTGGTGCAGCTGACGATAAACTACATTTGTCAAACTGGAATTCTCCTCTGGTAACCTTTAGCTTATCTTATACAGTGTTGTCGCCAACGGAGGTTTGCTTGGCAATTTTAGCGCAAAATGGCTTTCGTTACGAACATAACCAGCCATGTTTCTACTGTAATTTATGTATTGTTCAATGTGTATCGTATTAATTATGCAAAATACCAATGGATCAAAGAAGATAACATTACAATAACCTTTTTTATTGAGGTTAGAAGACAGTGGATCATCAAAAATTATGAATAAACGGACAGAATTATCGGCGTCAAGATCGTAACACCATTTGGACATCTCACATGTATGTTTAAGAAAAATCATTTTTCTTCTAAGATACTGCATAAAAGCTTATGAAAACACTTTAAAACAATTAAAAATTGATTCTGAGGATCGATAAATATCTTTAAAATAAATATACTTAGTTCTGAAATAACAGCATTGTGAAGATCGTAACTTTTGGACATACATCAAATTTCAAACTTGCGTTTTTTTTAAATCGTTTACAAAGAAAATAATCTACCTTTACTTTTGTTATTTGTGTAAAATATTAACAAAAAGTTATTCAGTGTAAGATTCATACCTTTAATTTTTTTTTTTTTTTTTTTTGAAACGTATGGAAATAATTTAAAAAAAAATTTTTTAATGGTACATTTGCTCAGTTAACGTTTTGGTATGTCCAAAATTGTGCCTTTTAGCAAAGAATATTTTTTAAGGGCATTTGAAGAGCATTTTTTCCATAATTTATGTCAATTCTTGTCTTTATACAGTATTATAGTTTAACTCAAAAATTTGAGTTAATTAAAATGAAAGTTATTTAGTGTTGAAGCTTCAAAGTTGAGGTCTGTGTTTGTTCCCACCTTTTGTGAACTGCCCACATACCCTTTTCCACTACGCGAAATTTCGAATTACATGAAGGACTTGGAACGCATCCCTCGCGTAAGTTGTGATTCGACTAATTTCAAAATTAACGTACTACTGATAGAAATCAAAAACTTTTCAAGTGCACCAAATTTCTAACATTACACTAAAAAGGATATTCCACCATAGCCTGAACACCATTTTTCTTAAAAATGACAATTCGAAGAACTTTACCACTGGGGCTGCAAATAGTGTGAATAACATCCTAAAAAAATAAAAAGTAATAATTAGCACATTTTATTCATTTTAAAAGTTTCGATGTTTAAAATTGATATTCATAGATGTTTTCTTACGGTAGTGATAGGATAAGCTGGATTCATTACAGTAATCAACAATATATGATTAGGTTTTTCTTCAAAACTAGGAGAAAGAAACATTATGATTTTCAAAATAAAATTTTTTAAATCTAATACAAAAGAAATATTTTTAAAGATATTTACTTTTGACGTCCACCTCCTCCACGATTGAAATTGTTATTGTAATAATTTCCACCAAAAGCCGGATCCTATAAGAGAAAAGTTTCAGATTTGATTTGTTAATGTAACTGAAAAGTTAACTGATAATTATAACATGAAATGAAAAACTTTAATGATAAGGAAAGACACTAATATGAATTAAAACCAATAGAAAATTGATGATAATCATGACATTTCAGACTATCTAGGCAAGCAGTGATTAAAATATATAAGGACAGAAACATTCCTTAGTCAAGCTGCTAAAATTTATTTTACTAATGCACTTTTTTACTTAGTTTCAATGAAAATTGCAAATATTGCTATTAATAGTACAGTTTTAAAAGTAAAAGGCATACGTAAAGGGCTCATACGCCAATACTTCTGATTTTTACCTTACTGTGCTTGCGTCAAAGTAACTTCAAGAAAAGTTATTGATATTTGATCCTGTTTTCCCATCAATGATACTGGTTAGACTATTTTACTAATGACAAAATTAGGTTTTTGATCAGACTGTCAATATTACAAAAACTCGAGCTAATCCGCAGCAAAAAATAGTTTTGGAATTGTTGGCACCTGTCCTCTTTCCTCATACTTGCCAACGTTAGAAAATGGGCATCAGTAAATCTTTTCCATGCACACCATTATCTCCTTCTATCAAAAATGTGTTATAATTTAATTTAAGCACATATGTTGATAATTTATTTAAAATAACTAATCTAAATTATAAAAAAAAAAGAGGGCAGAGCACACCAAATGTTTTATGAAAGGTGGTGGGGCACAACTGGAGGAAACAAAACTGCTCAAATTCTGGAAAAGATTTCGGTAAGTGGGAACCTGGCAATCTTTCTTCCTTGGCTTCAATTTTTGGCTCCAGCGCCTGCGCGAGAGGTATTTTTCTTTGCAAATCTAAGTAAAGAGACCGGAAACATCTTTTCACATAAGGTTACAAAAAATCAGTAGGGATACTAAAATTAAATTTACGTCAAAAATGAGACGACCGCACCCGATTCCCAATTATTGAAATATCCCCGAAACGGGAGGTAGCTTACACTTATGGAGAAACAAAAAAAATCAACAGTAACATTTCAACATTGGTGACAGATGAAAATACTTGAATATAGTGGCTCCAGCTCAAAATCAGGATTAAATGACTTAGAACGATAGAAATAGTCATTATACAGACGTGAAAACAAACTTCGGATGGAGATATTACCTAATTCAAACAGTTGACAGATATTCGAACAGGTAATACACAGCATATATATGATAGAAATAAAAAATGGCGCGCCGGGCTTAAGTAAATAGGGATATGAAAGACATACACGTACCCCTTCATTGTCTGTTCTCTGTCGCTTGGCCGCATGACCATCAAATTGAGCCATTATTCAAACTAGCAAATTTCCACAATAAAAACAGTATTCCACTTCAATACAACAGCGAATTACGACACGAAGCAAAGCAATATGCGTTCTCAAACGACGGCGACTGGCGACGACCGACCGAAAGAAAGCCGATGCCGAAGTAGAAGTAGATAAGCACACAGCTACGATTAAGTCCTTGGTTGCGTTCGCATACCGCTACCGGTTTAACGGTGATTAGTAACGGAGCTAGGTTGCTGTCATGTAGGGACTCTACGGTTAACTGGTTGTTTCCGAAACCCAGTGGCGGCCTAATTCATCACAAAAAATCGCCTACTACTGTATTTTTAAGACTTTAAATCCAAAAAATTTCCACGAGAGAATCCCTGAATAGCTATTAGCTCCTGGTCTAGTTCTAAATTCTCACTAACTGTTTGATCCGGTGATGGTGCTGCTATCTATCGGTATAAAAAAAAAATAATGGAGGCAAGACACTTAGTATGCAGTCCTCGACATAAATACAGTTGTAGTCAGTTTGACTCGGAATCGAAATAGAATCCCTGAACTCCTATCATCGAAGACTTAGAGCAGGAATATAAATGGAGGTAGCAAGTTCAATCACTGGCTTAGCAAAAGTTGATCCAAGGACCCCAAGTCACGTGACTCATCAACGACGAATGGTTGGCACGTTTTGCGTGAAACAAGTGAATGAAACCTGATTTCTTCCAATGATTTGCTTTAAATACATCACGTGACTTGGGGGTCTGGGTTTCATGAATGAAAGCCTTCACTCCCTCCATTTTATCTCTTCTCAGTGATCGGAGATCGTGAAAGTTTTTGAATTTTCGGAGCTTCATTTTCGAAAAAATCGCCGGAATCAACATTTTTTATCGAAAATGGCATTAAAGAGAACCTTCAATATCGTTTTCAGTTCTTCAATTCCGAACAAAATCCGTGGGAGAGCCCTTGATCCCTAGCCCTTTCTCTAACATCAACGACGATCCACTAATGTAGTGAAACCTGTGTAAGTTGACCACTTCCAGTGCAGTACTTTAATGGTCAATTTAGACAGGTGGTCAACTTACAAAGGGTTTGCTACAAGATTCTCAGCCAAATTTGGTGCAAATTGATGGTCAAGATAGACAGGTGATCAACTTTACAGGTTTTACTGTAATGCGCTTTTGAAGCTTCAATATCGAAAAGATGAGAAATAGCTCTTGGACCCATCCCTTCCCTAAATTCTACCAAAGAAGGCCAACCATCGCATTTCAAGTCTCCAATTTCGAACAATTTCCGATATAAAAAGTACTGATCTCTGTTCCTCCCCTTACATCTTAAAAGATGGCTTAAAATTGCGTTTTCAGGACTTCAATTTCGAAAAATTTCATCCCATGTCCCTTCTTTCCTCATCTTTTAACATCATTCAAAGATCATCTAAAACTGCGTTTTTGGAACTTCATCAAAAACATTTCTGGGGGAAAATTTCTGAACCCTGTCTTCTGCTACGTCATCAAAGGTGGCCTAAAATTGGGTTTTCAGGATTGCAATTTCGATTTGCGTTCTTGAAGCTATATCAAAAAACGGCTGGGGAGAATTCCTAAATCTCATCCTCTCCATGCAAGTCACCAAAGATAGCAAACAATTGTTTTCGAAATTATACCTTAAATTTCAAAAATTTGCCGAAGAGCCTTCCTTTCCTCTTAAAACCACAAAAGAGTCTAAAAATGCATTTCTAAGAAAAATTTTCGGGGGAGAACTTGCAAACACTCTTATTTATGCGCGAATTTTAAACAGCTCAATCAACAAACAAATCCATAACTATCTTCAAATTTGATTTACAAATGCAAGTTTTGCATTATGCTCGGTACAAAAACTGGGTAAATAGAGATGCCATCTTGATGCTGCAACTTTTCTTTTATAAGGAAAGAAGTACAAATGAGGACCTAAACGGCTACTGAAAATACTTCATGTGACAGCAAGGCTTGTCACAATTGAGCAATGAAAAGAAATGCAACGGCAAAGAATCAATTTAGTGTTTCGCGCACAACCTAGGTGGCAGCACCAAATAACAGCACACCGAGAAACAGGTCGCTCGCTGAGAGAACGAGCAGCGCCAGTGGCGTAGCTAGACCCGACTTTCGGGGGGGGGGGGGGGGTTACTTCTTTTATATATATATATATATATATATATATATATATATATATATATATATATATATATATATATAATATATATATAATCGCTTGGAATTTTTTCCTTTTCTGCTTTTTTTTTTCTTTCACTTCTCTCTTCTTTTTTCTCTTTTTTTTTGAGACTAACTTTTCGGGGGGGGGGGGTTGTCCCCAAAACCCCCCCCCCTTAGCTACGCCCCTGAGCAGCGCCATAATTCATTCTGCCATTTTGCCGATTGAAAGATGTTGATCGTGAGAGAAAAGCTCGGACACCACGCCTATATTTTTTGCTTTTAAGGGGGGGATAAATGTGAAAGCAGGGCTTGTCACAATTGAGCGATGAAAAGAAATGCAATGGCAAAGAACCAATTTAGTGGCTCGCGCACAACCTAGGTGGCAGCACCAAATAACAGCACACCAAGAAACCGGTCGCTCGCTGAGAGAACGAACAGCGGCATAATTCATTCTGCCATTTTGCCGATTGAAAGATGTTGTTCGTGAGAGAAAAGCTCGGACACCACGCCTGGAAGAGGAGGAAAAGGAGATGCTGAATTCTTCAAAAGAAATTGTCACCTAGATGAAATATCTAAAGCCTCCTGAAGCTAAAGCTGCAGAATCGCCAGAAGGCAGAATATGACGTACTCTTCGAAAAATTAAAGAAGGATCGAACAAGATTGACAAAATTTGGGATGACCTACTGAGATGCCCCCGAGAAGCAAGTCCAACCTGCCCCTTTTTCCTTGCCGGAGATAGCTGATCGAGACGCCTCTCGGTTTTCCTGCCACCCTGGGATAAGAATCCAACAATGAAGTGACTTTTCCGACTGCAGTGTCCCGTTGACAACGTCTACGCCCTGGCCGGACTCTGAATTCTCCTGCCCCAGCCATGAGGTGAAATGTCCCGGCGGCCATTGTTCTGCTCCATGGTTCCTGATCTGACCGTAGACTAGAACGTGAGACTCCCGCTCCATCATCATGCCTGCTCGCGAAGAGTCCCCCTACAGAAATAGTGCTTATTGCCTTGTCAGGCAAAAAAAAAAAAAAGTGAAAAAGAAAGGTGGCTAGACGGACGTCGAATCCGTGGCCCCGCATCTGCGTCGATTAATGCTCCTTCTGCGCCCATCATGACTTTCGAGTGGTTCTGGACGATCCACGCTCCAGGGGGTTTTATTTGGGGGGATCATTTTAATTTTTCATGTTTGAGAATCACCTATTTTAGTCTAGATGAGTTGATAATAAGTCTAAGTTCACCATGAGCTCGTGAAATGTTTTTATATGTTTTCTAAGGTGCACCTATTACCAATATATAATTTAATGCTTTAAAATAAATGAAATATCTTTTGCTTCAACTTTATACATATTTTTATTGATGCAGCTAAACTCATTTCACACTCCTGTAACCAGGAGTACATCTTAACAAATTTTTTCACACACAACGCATGTACTACACTACGCAATCGCGTAACACTTCACGAGTCCTCAAATGAATCAAAAGTCGACAGGTTTAACTTGGATAATGAATCGAAAATATTAGTAGAAATTCGTCACTTTTTATTCCTCAATTTTTTATTCTTGGTGCTTGAAACACTTGTAAATTTCATTCAAACTCTTTGAATGATACACATTATTCGGAAAAAAAAAATACGGAAAAACAGTTTATTTCTTGGAATTTTTGAAAACTTTATTTTCATTAGTCACCCACCCCCCCATAATGTATCATTCATCCGCCCCTCCCAACAGGATTATCTGGATCAGCCACTGATTGAAACACGTGACATTTTTGACCAATAATAAGTTTTTCATGTGCGCAAGTAACCGGGTATTGCCAGAGAAGAAACTGAAAGCGTTCATTTCAGCATTGGTAAGTAACAACCAGTGAATAACTGCTGATGTCATTGGCTGTCATGTGATCAACTGATCGGTAGCACTGAGAAGAGATAAAATGGAAGGAGTGAAGACTTTCCTTCGTGAAGCCAAGACCCCAAGTCACATGATAGATTTGAAAGCATTGGAAGATATCAGGTTTCTTTTGCTTGTTTCCAGCAAAATGTGCCATGCCAACCATTTGTTGTTGTTGAGTCAGGTGACTTTAGGTCAGCTTTTGCTAAGCCAATGACCAGACTTGCTCCCACCATTTTGATTCCCGATCTAAGACCGGAAGCGTCCGGTCTCGGTATGCGAACACAACCAAAAATTTTAGGTATGTTTGCATAGAGCAACTGGTCAACCTAGGTTCACTGGTGAACCACCAGGCCCACGGGCCAAAATATTGTGGGTAGAAAATAACGCTGCTTCAAAATGTTGCCAGTCTAAAATGTCGCTGATCCAAAATTGGCTCATTCAATTGATACCAAAAATTTAAACGCACAATAATGCCTTTTAGTTGAATGTCTCCTTTGAAGATGGAACTGGACTAAATGAGCTTCTTATTAAAAAAAATTTCACGTCTTGCATAGTAACTTTCGGCTGTTTTCTAGGAAATAAATAGTTCCCAGACAAACATACTTTTGCTTATTTATGTTAGCTTGTTCCACCTGACTCACTATCTGCTTATTGTAAAACAAATAGATTCTCATCCCAAGTCACGGCAAAATACATGGAAATAATTTTGAGGTTCAAGTATTATTGACAATTTAAATTTGCCTACAGAAGTAAAATTGATGAATTAGTTTTTAGTTGAAGTTGCTTACTATATCCAAATAACTTCATCAATATTTTAACTAATTTATAGTCCATACTGCTTTTTTATTACAAAATCTTTCATTTAAAATAAATATACAGAGAAGAAAAAAGCAATTTTTTTCTTATGTTTTATTTACAATGAAATTTCACAATTTATTTAAAAATAGAAAATTGCAATGGTAATTTCAACATGATAAAAGGAAAAAGTCAATTCAAATAGTTCTAATGGTTCAATTAAGGTAATCATAAGGCAGTTTGCTTTTTCAAAGAAGTGATAGTTTGCACAAGGTCCGAAATGGAGTCGCCTCTGAAAAAGAAGCAAGCTTAAATGCAAGAAAGTTACAAGCTTTCAGAAACAATATATATACAAAGTAAAATCTAATATACAAACACCTCTTAAAAGTAGCACAACGTTTTAAATTTCTTTTTTTTTTTTATCATAGCAATATTGTTCAATGAATCCTAACTCAAAAAGTATTTTTCATATCAAAATTGCTTAAAACCTTCATTAGATGATCACTGTAATTGCATAAGTGAACTCAGAAGAAATAAATTTTAATAAACCAAGTGATAACTAATAGAAGCAAATGAATAAGATGTAAGTTTACAGCAAAACGCAAAATAAAATAAATAAATAATAATAAGATCAATAAAAATAAACACTACATTTATGCATGCAGAAAAGTAACAAGATAAAATTTCAACAGGATAAATATAAATTTCATTGGCCAAGCCCTAATGGAGCATGTGGTTGCTATCTGACAATTGTACAGACAACAGATATGTTTATTTTGAGATAAATATCAGCCTTATAACAAAATAAGAACAATAAGGAATTTTGATTGCTGAAAACACATGGTCATGTTTTTTTTTTCTTTAATAAAATCAAGATGCATATCAAGAAAGAGCAGACATTAACATTCGACTGATACAGTTAAAAAAACAGCGAAATATATACTAACAATGGTAAACTTTTTTTTTTTTTTAAAGGATAACGGTTGTGCTAGTATTCCAAAATTTTCTATTTTAAAATAAAAAACTAGGCTTTTTCTTTTTTCCTTTTACAAAGCATGCACACACACATAAAGAATTTTTTATGCAATTCCAATTTTTTCTCAAGCTTGGATCTTTCATATGACACTACCAAAAAGAAAATATTAATTTTATCTGTTTAATAAGCAGTAATATTAATAAATACTTTAAAATTAGATACTTACAGTTTGGATAAACCTAACCTGGCAGCATTGTGAATGCTACTAAGATCCTAATTTCAGCATTAAAATGCTGCCAGGTTAGATCTGCCTTAACTATAGACTGAAGGCTTAAAACTCTAATTCTCTCTCTCTTTTTTTTTTTTTTCCAATTGTGTTACGCTTTAGGCAAAGGAAAACCAACTAAGAAAGTACTTACTCTTGAGATAATAGCTCTTTCACATGTTTCAGCTGTGTATCATTTAAATTTAAATCAGTCAGCATTTCTTTAGTTGTTTGAACTTGATGATGTGTATCTCCTAACTCTTTCATTTTCTCTCTCTGATATTTAACTTTTTTCTTAATTTGATCTAATGAAGTTTCAAAATTTTTTAATTTTTCCTCATATGATAAAAGAGTTTGCTTCATATCAATTTCTGCTTTCGAAAGATAAGGCAAATTTTGCGTCAGTTTCTGTAAAAGATTTTCCACTCTGAAAAAAAAAAAAACATTTTATTATAATACAACACATAATAAAATGATTTTTTATGTACTAATACAACATTCACTTTGCAAGTTTTAAAAATTTCTTTAAAAATTGAGGGTCAATTAATTTTAAGGAGGAAAAAAAATTAAACGAACGCATTTTTTATGATAATGCACTTGAAATGATTGAAATTAATTACCCGAAAGAAACATGGCTTCACATCTATACTAATAGATCATCGTAGGTGAACTTTCATCCAGAGCTGGTTTTATTGTGAAGATCTATTTGAATTCTCATGCCCATGCCCCTTAATGCCATAAATTTCGAGGCTGAAATTGAGGCAATTAAACAGGCTATTCAGTTCTACTTCTCCTCTCAAAAAGACAGTCTTCCTTGTTGGCTCAGGGCAGACATTTGCTTTTTTCAAGATAGTGAGTCGGAGCAAGTCCTAGCATGGATGGCAACCCCATTAGATGGCGCTAACAGTTTTGGACCTCGGCAATTTATGACTTTTCTGTGTTGAACCGATGCAACTATGATCTGCTATGTAGCCACTAATCAGTGTCAATGTTTCAAAGTTTGTTTACTTTTGATTGGGCGTCGCCCATTTTGACCGCCAGAGGTGCTGAACGGAATACTGCATTCACCAATCAATGTAAACATAATCTAAAACAGGGGTTTCCTGTAGTGCCCTCTTTGTTGCCATGAGTTTCGGTGAATTGTCACGGACTATAAGCTTAAGCGAAATTTTGTAGAGCCATGGTCCTAGCTAAAAAATCAAAAATTAACAAACTCATAACTGACGGTTGGGAGATCAAATTCCAGTGAATCCACAGCCATGGTGATTGACCAAGTAAAGGGAAAACCGACCAATTGCCCAAACAAGGATGCAAACAAATACAGTGTTTCTTTGCTGTGCCTTACAGCCAAATCACTTCCATCATTAGTAGGGCTTCAAGTACTGCGATAAAAAATTCAAATTCAAGAAAATAATATTTTATTGCTTGTGGAACTTCTTGAAAATATCCTCCACACAAAGGGCTGGCTTCTCTTTATAGGCTGGACAAAAGTAATGCATTTCTTAGGTTTTTTTTTTTTTTTGGTAGGTGGTTTCATTTTTTATGCTTTTCGATGATAACTATGCACTACAATTAAGAGTTTTTAATGATATAATGTGATTAAATCAAATTGTCATTTTAGGCCAGATTTCTGAAAAATGCTGTGGCAGTCAACATGTTAAAAAAAAATTTTTTTTTGGAGGTCTTAGAAGGTTTGACTTAACTGGAAGGGAGGAGAAGAAATAAACAGGAACATCTAAAAATAGATTTTGCACTTGTTAAGTTAAAATGAGTGCATTTATCTACACATTCAGTTATCACCAAATTTTTCTCTTGAAAGCGTGAAAGACTGCGAATAATCATGAGTTTACTGTATATGAAACAGATATTGCTATTCATCTTGCATTTTGTGTTTTCAAAATCATTTCTTATTGCAATTATAATTTTCAGGTTCTGAAAATTTACTGTTGAAAATACAACCTTAGTTGATAATAAAAGGTAACTGGTAAATCAGCCAGTAAAGCTCTAGTCTAGGAATTCTGAATAGTAGCCAATGGCTACTAAAGTAACAAAATTTGATAGCCACTTTTGCACTTTTGACTGCCATTAAGAGAAAAATGCACACAGTGCAAGAAGTTAATACCTTATTCGCTATTAGCAATATTAATAACAAAGTTAAAGATTAGAATACTCTACAAAAACAACAAACAAAATTTTAATGGATATATATTTTAACATAAAGATATAATTATACAACCAAGGAGATATTTTACAAATTTTTAAATATAATACAAATGAAATCATGTGAGAACTCATACATACTTTAGTTCATTTATTGCGACTGGCAATCGCTAATCTAGAGCTTTACCGTCTGGTCTCTACAAGGGTGCACAGAGAAATTTTGGGGCCTGTCACAAATGACTTTTACGGGCCCCCTCCATATTGTTAACACTTACATCCCTACATATATTTTATCCCTCATTTTAAAAATCTTGGGCCCCCTTCACGCTCGGGACAGGGCCAATAGGCATCCCTTCTCTCCCCTTGTGCAGGCCTTGAGTCTCTATAGGCGAGTTGTGCACAATAAAACAAAGTTGCATGTTTCTAACAAATATAAATTTGTAATGAAATTTCAAATACTGAAGAAAAATGTTGAAACATTTTTTACAAAGCTCATCGTGCATTTGAGGAAATAATTTTCATTTTACATTTTTACCTCACAAAAATTTTTTGTTGAGCAGCTTGAGCATCTTCATACTTTTCCGCCAAGCGTTCAGCACCATTCTTAAGCGTCTCCTTTTCTTGATTACATCTTGCAATATCCATTAATTGGTACTCCTTTTGCTGAGTCAGCACTTTCACCCTACAAATGTCAAAATGTAAAAAAAAAAAAAAAAAAAAAAACTAAAAAAATATAGTTACAAACATTATAGTAAAATATTTTAAGGAGTTTATCAAATGAAGAATAGTATTCCAATATCTAGAAATGCAAGGGAAAAAAAATTACTGAAATATGGCTCTGATTAAAGAAAACAAATATCTAAGTTATTGTAGCAGAATTGCAAAAAATATTGAAGCAAACATAGCAAATATGCAGTAGCCACAAGTAACATTACTGAAACAGTTAAACATTAGCATGATTTAGCAAATGAACTGGTTCTATAATTGACCCCCAACAGAACAATAATTGTGAACGCAAAAAGTTTAGAGAATGTTCGACGTCCCCAAAGAAAAGAAACACAACAGCAGGGGCTGAAATTTATAAAAATAAGTCACTGGTCCAATAAATCAGTAACTAAAACACTTCACTGATCCTTAAGCACGCTTAATGGTTCACACTTGTGCTCTGATTTTAAAAACTGAAAAATTAAAGGAAGAAGACAAAAATATTTAAAACAAAACTAACATGACAAATGAAGTCAGCCCAGCCATTTCAAACTTGGTATTTTTTGACTGTGCAATTTAACAGATTTGAACCTGAGCTTCAGTAGCTATCTTTCCAAATGTTTTCTTTCAAAAGCATCTGCTGGGAGTTGTGTGTTTTTCATTTGTTGAAAACTGACATTCATTTCTTGGAAGGAAATTTGGACTAAATCCAACTGGGGGCCATATCTAAAAATCCTAAATTTACTGTGTTAAATGTGAATAATGTACTTGCAAGGTTCACTCAAATTATGCCAATGATAAATGCATGTGAAATTTAACACAGAAATATGTTAAGTGTCTTTTCAGTGGTTGTTATTTAAAAAAAATATATATTAAGTATTTCTTGGAAACATAATGTAATAATCGATTTGAAGTCCTTTAAGTTGTTTTTAAGTGCAAAAATATCCATTTTACAAATTGACAATGAACTTCTGTTAAAATTTACATGTATTATTGCATTAATCAAAAACTTATAGTGAAGTCATACAGGCATCTTGCACCACCTTTTGTGTACTGCTCGGCCTGTGAGTTCTACCGGGTTAAGTTCAAAAAACTGTGTAAAATACAGAGACATTCCTACCTGCTTCGTAATAAAGCTAGAGCTGTGTTCAGTCTTTGAATATAATCCTCCCTATACCTCTGAGTTACATTGCATAGTAGATCCAACCACTGATGAGGAGAAGTATGTACTTTGTCCTTCCCAGAAGTGGACTTGATGAAAGGACTACACAGTGATCGTTGTAACGATTTTTCTATGTGCTGTTCAAAAGACGATATAGATTTATCTTGATCTTTTACCAAAAGCAAATCATCTCCTAACAAATGAGGAGCTGTAGCAAAGTAAGATGACCTACAAAAATAAAAGATGATACATTTAAACATTTTGCAGTAGGAACAAAAGAGGTTTGTGAGATAAAGATAACTTTTTGATTTTCAGTACTTTTGGTCTATTTTTCCATCAAAAAAATTTAAAAAGAAAGAGGGAAAAAGTACTGAAAGCTTAGTATATTCTGAAAAAATCTGCCTGCCTGCCTGCACCCTTCCCACACCCAAACATTTTGTAGGGAAAAGGCTGCTGAGAAAAAACATTTTTTGAATGTAATTTCTTGGTCAGAACCTCTCACTCCCATGCTTCAATCTTTCACTCGAACAATTTTGAGCAATTCAAAGAAAAACATCAGGTGCTACAGGGAAAGTTGAACCCAACATAAATTTTAATTCAACACATGGGTTCATTTTAAACAATTTTAATTGTAAAGAGCTTTAAAAATAAAACATGCACAAGAGGGCTTGTTGATCAGTTACTTTTGGCTATGTTTTGAACAGTTCAAACCTATAAGCAAATGAGAGAAATTTAAACAATTACACTAAAAATGATATTTCTCAGCAAAAAAAGAAAAAAAATCAAGGAAACTGCAGAGGTTCTGAATGTGCTTTTTATTTTTTCATGCAAAGAAATTGAAAAAAATTAGAAATAAAAATAGAAATAAATCTGTCTGTGAGCTTCATTTTTACAAAGATAATTTAAAAAGCGTAGGAACCGAGTGAATGAACACATGTAACCACTAGACAAACACATTTCTTATTTACATGCAATATACCAGGGAGCCTTGTTATCACATCCAGAGACTGCGGTTTCGTTCTTATTAGCACACATCAGTCTGAAATTTCTAATAAAAACGAAACTGCAGTCTGGAAGTAATAACCAGGCTGTCTCATATATTGCATGTAGTTCTGCCTTGGAGCTGATTTTGCAGTTTCTTATTTGTTTCCTTCTTGAAATTGCATAAAAGAAGTAATTATTGCCAATTGGGGCAGTTAGAAGCAAATGGATGTAAGAAACAAAATTAAAAGTTTGAAGACAATCAGTATAAATGGAAGAACATTTCCTCCGTTTTTGGGCAAAAGATAGAACTAGCAGCTCTGGTAGGTGAAAAAAAAATCAATGACAACTAACCTAGGATCTGAACTTAAAACTTGTTTTACACAAAACTTTTAAATGTCCAATTACATCCCTTTGCTTCTCACTGCCTGAATTCCCTTACGAAAAAATTTCGAAACTTTTTTTATATCGGGTGAGTGCAAAAGTTCGTGCGGAGTTTGTGAAAGAAAGTCATACAGTGATTAGGCAAGCAAAGCGCTTTATTCAATCAATGTTATATTCTCCATCGTTGTCTATATAATCTTCTTCCAACGTTCTGACAGTATAGGGATGCCCCGATCATAAAAACTGCGTGGTTTAGATTTGAAGAACGAAGACACGACGTTTTGTAAGGCATTCAAGGAGTCAAGTTTTTTTTCCATTTAAATGATTTTGCAATGACCGGAATAAGTGATAATCCGATGGTGCGATATCAGGAAAATATGGTGGATGTGTTAGGACATCCCATTTCAGGCTGTTCAGTTTGCGTAGAGTCTGTCTTGAAACGTGTGGTCTAGAGTTATATTGATGAAAGACTACGCCTTTGCGATTTGACAAACTCGGACGTTTCTGCTTGATTTCTCGGTTCAGATTAGTTAATTGACAACAGTACTTGTCCAAATCAATCGTTTGGCCGTCGGGGAGAAACTCAAAATAAATTATACCCTTGCAATCCCACCAAACACAGAGCATCACCTTCATCGGGTGCAAACTGGCCTTTGCCATTGCGTCACCATGTTCACCTGCCTGTTTCCATGTGCGTTTGCGCTGAACGTTGTTGTACAGGACCCAATTTTCATCGCCCGTCACTAATCGATCCAAAAACGGCTCGTTTTTGAGCCGCCCGAGTAAAGATACGGCAGCAGAAATTCGCTGAATTTTGTTGCTCTCGGTCAACAAATGGGGCACCCATATATCGAGCTTTAAATCAAATCGTTTTTTTTTTAAATGCCGAAAAGCGGTTGATCGGTCAACGTTAAGTGCTGTAGCAACTTCCTCTGTTGAAATTCGCGGAGTATTATGAACTAAAGAACGCAAAACGTCGTCATCAATGTCTGAAGGACGACCTGAGCGTGGCTCGTCTTCCAGCTTAGAATCTCCGCAACGAAATTTTGCAAACCATTTTTCCACAGTTCGTTTAGCTGGTGCTTGATCTTGATAAACGTCTTGAATGTTTTTTACGGCTGCTGCAACGTTTATTCCCTTCCATAACTCGCAAAGCATAACATGCCGTAAATGCACTTTGTCAACACTCATTTTAAAAGTACTCTTTCTAAAAATCAGTTTGTATCTGCACAAAATATTTTGATTGGAATGAAAGCTGCACACGTCACCTTTCCAACGATCTGAATTACGTAGATAGTGTTATTAATGACAACACGTTACGCCTGTTCTAACGCCATCTATTGCAACTCCGCACGAACTTTTGCACTCACCCAATATATATACAGTATGAGACCCTAAATTTGGAATCCCAAAATCTGGGAAACTCGAAAACTGGAACTTTTTTCCTTAAATATTTTTTTTTTAATCAAAAAAAATTTTTTTACTTGTTTTTTAGTTTTAAAAGTTTGAAATTGCTAATGTTCAGGAATTACTGGTTGAATACACAGTATTTCCAGTTCAGCCTTTTTTTTAAATCTTTTTTCACTGCCACTTGTTATTAATGAAGTTTGAAGAGTTTTGCGGTAATTGTGCAGCAATCTTTTAACATCTACTTTTGGTTAACGATACTTATTATTTTCTTCTCATAAGTATGCAGTACAAAGCCTATGGAACAAAAGTACAAAATTATTTTAAATAAAAATATGATTTATTTATTGTATTGATTGGTGCATTACATAATAATAAAAAACAACATCCACGGACAAGATGCTGCAAATTGTCTCTGACTTTCGTTTCAGCATAATGAATTATTCTTTCATTCAGATTCATCAAAAAATAAAAGAAAATTTGCACAACATTAGCGAAACCTGAAAAACGTGACAAATACCGCACAACAGAAGAATGTTTTGCTATTCTTAGAGTCAACCAAAATCTGGAAAATTCCGAAACCCAGATAGATAGCGTTCCAGAGCATTCCTTATTTGCAGTCCCATTCCCTATATAAAAATATACAAGCTCCTCATTTACTGATTAGTGTTCATAATAATACCTATAATGTTATTACTATCATATTCAACATTTTACCACAAATTTTATCGCCAGTTATAGGCATAATTGATAGGTAATAGTAATGAGCAAAATCAGAATCATGGCAGCTCCTTGAAAAATTCGATTATAAAATCCCTCAATTAGGAAAGAACTTGTCATATTCATTCAAGAGCTGATCATTTGACTCTTACCAGAATCACTGACATCCCATCATTTGATTAGGTGAACCTCTTAGTCATGTCCAAGGGCGCCCATATGCAAAATTTTAAGGGGGGGGGGGGGGCTCAAAAATTTTCCCCATGGTTTAGCAGAATATTTTACCCATGGAAACCGATTTCAGTACAGATTAGAGGTATTAAAATTTGACATTTTTAATAACTTATTCATTAATGGCTGGAAAAGAAATTTTTATACATTTTTGCAAAGAAAAAAACACTAAAAGCAAGGAAGTTCACATTTCTAAGGGGGGGGGGCTTGAGCCTCCCCCTTTGCCCCCTATATGGGCGCCCTTGGTTATGTCCATCATTAACAGTTATTAGCCACGTTCAAAACCTACTTTTCAACCTGGGGAATCCCGGCTCTGGCTCCGCAAAAAAAAAACGATTGCAAAATTCCCCTTTCCATGTAAAAGAGGTTCTCCCATTGTACCAGAGAAAGCAGTTTTTACCCAGCACCCTTAGCGGCTAGTAGACGAACTTGTTTTGCGTAATGCATTCTGGGTAAAAACACTGCTTTCACTCCAGAAGCTAGCAGGAGAAGAAAGATTTCAGATAAAACCCGCTAATAACCGGAATGCGGTGAAAAGCAGGTTTTTTTCCGGGGTCGAAAGTGTCCATGGAAATGGCCCTATTGATGCATCAAAATCAAAATACTGAAATATTAAACTAATACTCACACTAAAGGCAGGCACACAAATTCAAATGAAGCTAGCAGGCAAATCATGATAACTCCAGCATCACTGACACTCACATCTAAACCAAGAACCGGAACAGCTTCCATCTGTGAGAAAGGCTTTGTGCACAGAATGTGTTCAACAATGCAAGGCTGCTTTTGGTCTTCATAGAGCAATTTGGATAAACCATCTGTTTCAAAAACATATAACTAAGATTTTTTGATGCATTATGTTAAACATTTTATTTTAGTTTGGAGTTTTTAAGCAACTTTTCCTAAAACTATAACATAAAAATTAAACAACACACAAGTTTTGGAAGAGGCAAATAAAGAAGTATTAATGGAAATGCAATACTCTTTTATGCAATTATTTATGTTTATTACATTGTTTGCAAATACAGTGAAGTACCATTTATACGTTTTTGAAAGAACTGTTTGAAATAGCGTAAAAATGAAAAAATGTATAACAGGTATAGGTTAATGTGTATTAGACTCTGCAGGCACCAATTTACAAAACATATAATTGAAAGAAACGTTTAAAAGAAATGTATAAACGGTGCTTCACAGTAATCTTTTAATTTTAAATTCATTTACATCTCACAACTTATACCTTTCCATCGTTCAAACCCAAACTTCATGTAATTGCCCAAGTGTTTCAAAATTACGAGAAACCTACTTTTCAGTGGAAGGAAATTTGAATCTGAAAGAAGGGCAGCAATTTTTATCACAAAAGATCATTTTTCGCACTAAAAAAGTTTAATATTATGCATTTGAAGCACATGTTTACAGCAAGTTTGTGCTTTTAACTCATTGAATTTGCTTCAACTGTATGCATCCTTGGATTACCATTTTTTTTACAAGGGAAAAATCTCAAAATGAAAACAGAAAAAATACGTTCTTGCAAAGCAGACAAACATTAGTGTAATCTTATACTTGACCTCAACAATAACTACGTAGAGACTAAAATGTAGACATTACTTAGTGAAGAACAATGCATTATTTGTACTTGTTAATCTTTAGAGTTATAAATGTGTGTAAAATTTTCTGTGACTTAAGTATCAAAAGTTTGAATGAAGATTAAGTTTGAATAAAAATATTTCCAATACAAAAGTTATTAAATTAAAAAGTAGTTTCTTTTAATCTTACTATTTTTTAAAACTAAATAAATCACACACTATACCAAAAAAAACATGGGTGCCCATATGAAAAATTTTCAGAGGGGGCTTAGATATTTTCCTCATTGTTTAGCAGGATATTTTCCCCATAGAATCCGATTTCAGTACAAATTAGAGTTATTCAAGTTTGACATTTTTAATAAATTATTCATTAATGGCTGGAAAAGAAATGTTTTTGCATTTTTTGCAAAGAAAAAAGTACTAAAAACAAGGAAATTCTATTTTCTGGGGGGGGGGGGCCTTGAGCCCCTCTTGCCCCCTATATGGGTGCTCTTGGAAAAAAAAGGAAAAAAGAAAGAAAAGGTTCAAGAATAACATTTGCATCATCATCTCGAAAAAGTTAATGGTAAACAAAAGAAAAGCGTAAGACCTGCATTAAGGCACTCTTCAATGGCTTGAAGAAAAGGAACAGCAACAGAATGTAGTCCAGATGCATGGGTGCAATGATATTTACTGTGGGATGTTACATCTGCAAAACATAAGTTGTGAAGAAAAACTGCAGTTAAATTCATCAAAATTATTGGTGAAGGTACTAATTAATTTTAAATCACAGAAGATAATTTTTTAAAAAATCATTTTTTTTTAGTTTGATCAATAAAAGTCCATACATACAACAAAAATATTAAAATATATTTTTCTAGACTGATGTAGCAATTGCTGTGTATTATACAAATGTTCGTCATGCATTGCATTATATGCAGATGTGCGTTAGGTAAGAGAGTTCAGGTCTGTTGAGGGTTCAGATATGCTGCCCCCCCCCCTGCAATTTTTCAAAACAGAACTTTCAAAAACGTAGCTTTGTTAGACGATTGATTTAAGAGCTCTTCTCAGTGGTGGATCCAGACGATCCGGTAGGGAGGGGCGATTGAGTAATGCATTAAGGGAGGGGGGAACTAAACTAAAATTTAAAAAAAAAGTTTAAGAACTGCAGCATGTTTTTTTTAATATTTTTTTCGAATAATATGTATTGTTTTAATGAAAGTTATAAGTGTTTCGAGCAGTGGCAGATCCAGACTATGGATTTGGGAGGGGAACTTTTTCAGCAATTTATGTTTATGGGGGGGAGGGGGGTATATGATATTACTCATTAAAAAAATAACCATAAAAATTGAGATATACAACTTATCCTCTGCGTCTTAACGCTTCGCATAAAAAAATTTGTGCATTACAAATTCTGCAAGTACAGTTCTCAAAAAATAATTTTAAAAACCGTTTTGCTCATTGCTGTATTTGTATTGTTGTTTTTATATTTTAATCTTAAAATGTTCACCAACTTTTAGGGGGTTCAGGGGTTCTCCCCCGAGAATTTTGAAATTGTAATCCTAAGAACAGTTTTAGATGGTCTCTGATGAGGTTATACGGGGAGGAAAGGTTCGGGGAGGGGAGGTCTTTGGTGGAAATTTTTAGAAATTGAAGTTTTAAAAAGCGATAGTTATTGACGGTAAGGTAAGAAATGGGACTTTTTGGGTCTTACCAGAATCGTAGGAACTTTGTAGAAGTAGGGGGAGCTGGGACACATTATGAGAAGTTTCTGGTATGTAAGGGGCAGAAACAGTGGCCCCTTAAATAATTGGTGGGAGGGGGGGACTTTAATTTTTTTCTACATATGAAATTAGCTTCGAAGCTTCCATCTCTTTTTTTATCTTGTATCAATTGTTTGTGGAGAGAATGAGGTGATAAAACTTCTTATTTTGAAAGAAGGTCAGTCAGTACTCGATGATGTCACGTAGAAATAGAGGAGTTTCGGGGATCCTCCCCCAGAAATTTTTCAGAATTCTTGTTCTAAAAACGAATTTTTAGGCGATCTTTGGTAATGTTAAAGGGAGAAAAGTTTTGAATACCTCGCCTGAAAATTTTTCGCAATTAATGTCTTAAAAACGCGATTGTATACCATATTTGTTGACTTTAGTGAAAATATAACTCAAAGGATTGTCCTCGATCGATTTTTCGAATCGATTTACATCTCCCGCCCAATATTTCGATTTTGAAGTCTTAAACGTAATTGTAGACAACCTTCAATGATGTTAGAGGAAAAGATTGTACTAGGGCTCTACTTTGGAAACTTTTAAACTTGAAGTCCTACTAGAGAGCGTTTTTCAATGATGTTATCAGAAAAGGTTCAGAGGTTCCCTCTCGTTATTTTTTTCGAAATTGTAATCGCTAAAACATGCGACTGTGGATCATAATTGTTGGCGTTAGGGGCCCAGCAATTTTTTTAAATTGAAGTCCCAAAAACGGAACATTACGTAATCTCCCATGTGGTTGGATGGCAAGGTATCCAGGGACTCTCTTCCGGTAATTTTCAGCGAATCGGAGCCTTGAAAACAAAATTTGAGGTGCTCTGTAATAATTTTGGAGGAAAGGGGAGGCTTTGACAGCGTAGCATTTAGAAGAATTTCTTATTTTCTGAGAACTAGAAAAAGGCGAATAGATGAAACAGGAGGGCGGAGAAACAGAACGTTGGAAATGTGTTAAAATGAAGTGTTCGTTATATATTATATTGTTCAGATAAGTTTTTGTAAAAGTCTTTGATAGAAACTATAAAATATTAATATAATAATATTGTTGGGGGATTTTTTTCTGCAATAGTAGATGAAAAGTAACAATTTTGTCATGAAAATGTATCTGTAAGTGACGAAAAAACCGTAATTTAGAAAGCAAAAAAACAAGAATAATTGTAACTTCGTAAAGTATAATCTGAGGGGTCAAATAACTTAAAATGAGATATGTTTTTGGGAAGTTGAAATTATTTGAACAAGTACAAACAACTTAGCAATCTTTTTTAGTTATGTCTGGAGCACCCATGCTATTCATATTTAAATGCCAAACTGACTCATCACCCTCAGCTTGCTAGACACTTAATCTTTTGTTCCAGAATTATAAAGTTAGCCCAAAAATCAAAAATAGGATGTTTTTTCTAATTTGTATGGTCTTAAAAATGTATTCTTGATGACCTTTGTTAATGCTAGGGTGGCAAAGTGGCTTGGGAGGGTTTTCCTCGGCATTTTTCGAAATTGAAACTTGAAAATTTTTATATTTTTTCTCTAATTACGTTAAGGAGGTTGGTATTTTAGGGTTCTTCCTGGAAATTTTTCAAAATTGTTGCTCTGAGAACGCAGTTTTAGACATTATTCGGAGACGGAGATGTTAATTAGAGGAGAAATCCGTGGCCCCCTCCCAGAAATTTGTGGAAAATGAACAATTTAAGAAACGCAGCTGTTTTGCCATCTTTGATATCGTTATGAAGACTAGAAATTTTTCTAAATTGTGTACTGCCCAAAAGCGTAGTGGCAACAGTTGGAAATGACGCAATGGATATAAGGCAGTACGAAAGAGCTAAAGTTTCCTTTTTACGCATATCATCTCGCCTTGCGTGCGTGGCTGAAACAGCCTCTCGAGTTTCGTTAAAATGGTGAATGTGGGGATGGCCCTTTGCAAGGTTAAGTGTAGATAAATGTTCCTCGCTAAGATGTGAAGTCTCGGCATCACATAAGTGAACCAAGAATCTATCAGAGTCTTCTGCCAGACTAAATTCATCGCTGTGTCGGAAGTGGAGGCCCCATGGACCAGACCTGGGAGCTAATGAACGCATCGGATGGTTGGAAATTATAAGTCTTGTGGCCCGTGAAAATGAATAGCAGGAATTGGAGTTCGGAGCTACCGGCAGCGGGCGAATCCTCAAATCATTCAGCCTACGCTAGATCTTTGAAGCAAGGTCGAATTGGTGCCTTTTGTACAGCGTGTGAGATTTTTAGTGTTTGATGCCTCGTCGTAGAATTCAACCCCTGTGAAGTAATGTTTTAATGTATTACATGAGAACTTTTTAATCTGTGCAAATTGTGGTATTATGTTGTTACAGGCTAATGTTATTTTAATGTGTGTAAAATGCAAATTTCATATTAGTTAATTTTAAGCAGAGAGTTATTTGGGCTTGGTGCTTTTGTAAATATGTATAGGCGGAAACTCTGGCCGTGTAATAACTAATGTATTTTAACTTTTATTGGGGGTTAATTTTAGAGTTAGTATTTGATCAAGGAGTAGTTTTAAATTCTTTTAAAAGCACTATTCTTGCAATGTATTTGTGTTATAATGCTGCATCTTAACCATGCCACCTAGTAAGAATAAAGCTGTTTCTTTCTTTAAAGAATTGTAATTAATGTGATCTTGGGTATGTGTTTTGGTGTTTCGCGTACTGTACGTTTCGTCAGTACAAAAATGGTGCCGTGACCAGGATTCGAACCTGGGTTATTGCGGCTTTATAAAAAAAAAAAAACATATTAGCGGTGTATAATATGTGGTGGTTTTTACAAGTTTTAAATTTGTAATTTTGTGTGTTTTTGCGTATTGTATAAGGAAGGGATGGCCAAGGACCAGGCATCAGGAGTTTTTGTACCTCACGGCTTATCTGTAATGAATCTATCAATGATACCTGTGTTTAAAGGTATTAATAGTGAAACTCCTCTTCCTGAGTTTTTTGAAAGGATAGAGGATTCGGCTTTGCAGTGGAATTGGTCTGATTCGGAGAAATATTTCGTGGCGCGAGATAGGCTGTTTGGAAACGCTAGGGAATGTTTCAATGAGTTTCGCGACGAAATTAGTGATTTTAAAACATTGAAACTGGTCCTTTTCAGAGAATTTGTTAGCAAGCCGCCCCCAAGCGTGGCCCTTTTCGAGTTTATGGCATTCCGGCAGCCACCAAATATGCCAGTGGAGAGGTTTATCGCAAGGGCTAATGCGAAAAGCAAAATGCTAGATTTCGGAAATGAATCTAAAGAAATAGTGGAAAGTCAGCGTAAACACATGTTAATGAACATGCTTCTTGCAAATTTGCGACCTGAAATCTTGAGGGGAGTAATTGTCAGAAATCCTAAAAATTTGGAAGAACTCAAAGATTATGCAGGTCGTGAAGAAATTGCCTGGAGGGCAGCACAATCCGCCGATAATCCATTTTTAAATCAATCTGAACATTTCGAGGCAAATTCTGAGTCAGTGTTTGGGATAAATCAAACGAATACAGAAAATAATAAAGTAAGCGACGGGTTTAATACCTTGTTAGAGAAAATGGATTATCTAACAAAAAGGGTTGAGCTGTTGGAGGGGCATAGATGCCGGGGTAATGAAAGAAAAGTAAGTGTAACTTGTTTTAAATGTGGTCGAATAGGACATATAGCTCGATATTGTAGAACGAATCCAGGATACGAGCACACAAAAAAATCAAATTCCGGAAAACTAGACCAGGGGGTCTGGTCGGCACAAACGCAAACATTAATCCCTGGGGTGCGTATAAATAATGGGCAAAAGGGAAAGCTTCCTGTTATAAAGGTTAAGATTGGCCAGAACAAGATGGGGGCTTTATGCGACTCGGGGGCGACGTTGAATTTAATTGAGGAGGGTTGTATACCATTGGAGTCAGACTGTCAACCATGCTCGTTGTGGATAAATACCGTTGCGAAAGAGGCTATAAAAATCCTTAAAAAAGTCCATCTTTACGTGACCATAAATGATAGAGTTATAAATTCGGATTTTTATGAAATTTCAAAAGATATTTCAAAAAATTTTAAAGTTATTTTGGGTCAGCCGTTCTTGGTTGAAAACGGATGTATCATCAATTATAAGAAAAAAACGGTAAAAATAAACAATGAAATGATTTCATGGGAAAATTCGGAGCAAACAGACGCTATGTTTAATATTGGAAATGGAAGTCAGGGCCAAATAGGTCATATATGCAGAAAAATCACCTTGCCCCCTTTTTCACAGTCTGTCGCAAAGGTTAACTTGAAAAATACATTAGGTTCGGAGGTTATAATGATAGAACCATATAATCAACAGGAAAAGAACTTCTTAATTGCCCGATCTATAAGTAAGGGAGCGCAAAAAGATGGAATTCCGGTCCTGATAATGAACCCAACAGATAAATTTATTCATATTAACAAACAAACAAAGTTGGTCAGATGCGAAGAAGTAGTTAAAGCTGAGAGTATAATGAATGACATGTATTTTGAGGAAAACGAGGAGCGGTTTGGGGAATGCGACGAGGCCGATTTAGAGTGGAGTAATATATTTAGGTTAGATCATTTGCAACCTGATATAAAAAATAAAATGATAGACTTTCTGAATAAAAATAAAGAGGTGTTTGCAAGCTCGGTACGGGACCTGCAGGGATGCGATGCTGTACTACACAAGATTCCACTTTCGGATGAAAATCCGGTAAAGAAGAAACCATACAGGGTCCCTTATAACTTAAGGGATGAAATGGATAGGCAGTTAAATATCTTGTTAGAGGCAGGAATTTTGGAACCATCCGAATCACCTTATGCCGCACCCGTTCTACTTGTAAGAAAAACCTCAGGGGAATTTAGATTGGTGGTCGATTTTCGCGGCCTCAACATGAAAGTGGTGCCCGATTCCTATCCCATACCAAATATTAATGAAGCAATTGATAAGTTAGAATACGGAAAATTTTTTACAACTTTAGATTTGACGAGTGGATTTTTTCAACAAATAGTGGTGCCCGAAGATAGACCGAAATTGGCAATTACAACACAGAAAGGGCTTTTCCAGTTTACTCGCACCCCTTTCGGTCTAAGGACAAGTGCGAATTCCTTTCAGAGACTTATGAGTGTTATACTTTCTGGTTTGGATCCCATGAATATCGGAGTTTACATTGATGATATCATAGTTAGCAGTAATTCAATTGAAAGTCATTTTCCGAAACTTCAGGCAGTATTTCACAGATTGAAAAAATATAAGTTAAAATTAAAGCCAAATAAATGCATTTTTCTGACTGAAACTGTTAAATACCTGGGTTTTAAAATTAGCAAAGGTAGAGTTTTTCCGGATCAAAAAAATATTGATATTATAAAGAATTTTCAAATTCCAAAGAATAGGAAACAAGTGAGATCTTTCTTGGGATGTATAAACTATTATAGAAAATTTATACCAAATATTGCTAGGCGGTCAGTTAGTTTAACAAATTTAACGAAAGAGAAACAGGGGTTTAAATGGAATGAACAGGCGGAGGAGGAGTTTGAGGATTTAAAACTGGCTCTGATGAATGACACCTTTTTGTATCTGCCGGATATGAAGAAAGACTTTCACTTGTATACAGATGCAAGTAAGATTGCGATAGGTTGCGTCCTGGCGCAGTTGGACACAGAAGGATTTCCACAACCCGTGACCTTTGGAAGTAGGAAATTGAATTCTGCGGAAACTCGATATTCGACGACTGAAAGAGAGGCCTTAGCCATTGTGTATTTTGCCAATTATTTTAAACAATATCTGCTGGGAAAACAATTTTATTTGTACACGGATCATGCGCCTCTGACTAGCTGCTTTAAGCTTAAGGATTCATTCTGCAGAATAGCCCGGTGGGTTTTATCGCTTTCCCAGTTCGAATTTGAAATAAAATATTTGCCAGGGAAAATTAACACGGTGGCGGATTTTTTGTCCAGAAATGTTTCTGAATATGAGACACAAAATAGGGAGGTTCAATTCAATGAATTGAGTGAGATGAGCCCGGTTAAGGCTGAAACTTCGGTTGAAAAATTGCGGGAGGAACAGGAAAAAGATAGAGCATGTATTAGGATAAAGAACAACCTGTTAAAAAATAGCCGGATAAATCCGGATAAACTGGAATTTTTCTTGAAGGATAAAATTTTGGTATGCAGAAACAGAAATTCCAAGGGGGAAAAAGATATTAGGTACGTTGTGCCACAGTCGTTGGTGCGAAAAATATGTGAGATTTATCATGATAGTCCGCAAGCGTGTCATCCCGGGATTAAGAAAACTTCTAACAAAATCAAAAGTATGTTTTATTGGCCGAGAATGGGGGCTCAAATCATAAACTGGGTGAAGTCGTGTCAGAGTTGTATGGAACAAAGGGCACATCTGCCAGGGTGTTTGGCTCCATTGCAGAGAGCTCCTATTCCGGCAGGTCCATTCGAAAAAGTCGCTTTCGACATAGTAGGTCCCTTGCCTGTCACTGAAAGGGGTAATAGATATATCATTACCTTTACTGACTATTTTACAAGGTGGGTGGATGCTTTCCCTGTGTCTACGATAGGCAGTGATGTCATCGCGGATGTAGTGATGCAATTCATTAGTCGTTATGGGACACCAAAAAAAATTTTTGTCAGACCGGGGGTTGAATTTGCTAAGCAATGCAATGAAGGAAGTATACCGGAGTTTGAATATAAAAAAATTAGATACCCTGGCGTGGAGACCACAGAGTAATGGGTGCGTGGAAAGATATCACAAAACGTTAGGTAATGCGCTTTCGCATATAGTAAATTCCGAACATGATGACTGGGATATAAAATTGCCCTTTGCTCTCCTGGCGTATAGAACGTCTGCACACGAGTCGACCGGTTTTGCACCGGCATGGTTGATGTATGGAAGAAATTTAAATCTGCCTCATGAGTTTCTGGAAAAGGCGACCCCCTTTTCTTATGCGGATAATATGCATTATGCTAATGAGCTACTGAAGAAATTGCATGAATCATACGCCACAGTGAGACACAATTTGGAAAATGCGGCTGAGACAAATGAAAACAGACGAGAAAGGCAAAGTAAAATACGGCAATTTAAAGTAGGGGATGAAATATTTTGGTATAATCCAGCTGTGAAGCCAGGGCGCTCAAAAAAATTGAGTAAACATAATGAAGGTCCTTTTCTAATTTCTGAAATTATCTCTCCAGTAGTGGTAAAAATTAGGCACGCAAAGAAATCAAATTACGTCAGGGTGGTACATATAGAGAATATTGCTTTGGCCACTCCCAGATTTCCCTTAGTTGACCCGGATACTGCTACCACAGATATGGATCAAACAAGAACACAACAAGGTTGTCAAACACAACAAGAAAATACAAAAGAGGAGGGAAATTCAACTGGGAGTTTGCCTCTTGATGTTCAAATGATGCCTGGTCTCTTAGGTCGTTTTGTCCCACATGTTGTGCATCCTTATAATTTGCGGCCTAGAGTGAATGGAAGAGTTGTTCAATAAAAATATACTTGTGTATATTTTTTTTAAGGGGGAGGGCATTTGTACTGCCCAAAAGCGTAGTGGCAACAGTTGGAAATGACGCAATGGATATAAGGCAGTACGAAAGAGCTAAAGTTTCCTTTTTACGCATATCATCTCGCCTTGCATGCGTGGCTGAAACAGCCTCTCGAGTTTCGTTAAAATGGTGAATGTGGGGATGGCCCTTTGCAAGGTTAAGTGTAGATAAATGTTCCTCGCTAAGATGTGAAGTCTCGGCATCACATAAGTGAACCAAGAATCTATCAGAGTCTTCTGCCAGACTAAATTCATCGCTGTGTCGGAAGTGGAGGCCCCATGGACCAGACCTGGGAGCTAATGAACGCATCGGATGGTTGGAAATTATAAGTCTTGTGGCCCGTGAAAATGAATAGCAGGAATTGGAGTTCGGAGCTACCGGCAGCGGGCGAATCCTCAAATCATTCAGCCTACGCTAGATCTTTGAAGCAAGGTCGAATTGGTGCTTTTTGTACAGCGTGTGAGATTTTTAGTGTTTGATGCCTCGTCGTAGAATTCAACCCCTGTGAAGTAATGTTTTAATGTATTACATGAGAACTTTTTAATCTGTGCAAATTGTGGTATTATGTTGTTACAGGCTAATGTTATTTTAATGTGTGTAAAATGCAAATTTCATATTAGTTAATTTTAAGCAGAGAGTTATTTGGGCTTGGTGCTTTTGTAAATATGTATAGGCGGAAACTCTGGCCGTGTAATAACTAATGTATTTTAACTTTTATTGGGGGTTAATTTTAGAGTTAGTATTTGATCAAGGAGTAGTTTTAAATTCTTTTAAAAGCACTATTCTTGCAATTGTATTTGTGTTATAATGCTGCATCTTAACCATGCCACCTAGTAAGAATAAAGCTGTTTCTTTCTTTAAAGAATTGTAATTAATGTGATCTTGGGTATGTGTTTTGGTGTTTCGCGTACTGTACGTTTCGTCAGTACAATTGGAGCTCCAAAAACAATTTTATTTGACTTTTATGATGTTAGGGGGGAGTTTTCGGGTGCTTTACCCCAGCCGTTATTTGAAAGGTAAGACCTTAAACGAAATTATTTTAGATGACTGGTTGACCCACGCGAAGCATTCGAGTTCAAAAGAAGAATTTTCTGATTTCAATGCAACCTTGAGATGCTATAGACCAAAGCAATGTGTAGTAAAGCAGCAAAATAAATTGGAATTTATCCCTCTGCAAAGTCAAACTTCGATTTACCCTCTTAAAAGCAATGCTTTGTTTCCTGATTTTAACAACAACAGATATACAGCTTAGAATTTTGCATATTAGTGGAAACTTGGATTAAAATTCTGCTGAAAACCAAAAACCCATTAAAACCATATTTTTCGACCCAGATTTGAACTCCCACCCTTTCCCTCATTAGCACGCTGCTTTATCCAACCAAGCCAATGTGTCTTCGCTCTCAGCTGCTATTCATTTCCAAAATTATTTGAGTGGTTTGGTTTTTCCATAATGAAATTTTCAATTTCTAGCCTTATATTTTTATTTGTTTAAAATACAAGCGTTTGCGGCTCCCGTCAAAAAAAAAAAAAAAACTTTTAACATTTTGAATTTTTTGGTAGTTCAGACTTATCTTAGTTTTTACACTTTCTTTTGTTTTAGATGTCATGTCTCCAGAACATCGCTATAAAATTTTCGTTTAATTTCGCCTTTTGTATTTAAACACTTAGAACTAGTGCACTAGCAGTGGTGTGACTAGGCATGACATTTTTAAATCTCGCCTTACTCTGTTTCAACTTTTTCTCTAATTAAAATGTATTTTGGTGGCACATATATTTTTCTCTACTTAATCACTATTTTCATGATGATATTTTTACAAAAAAAAAAAAGAAAAAAGAAAAGAAAAAGAAAAAAAGAAATTTAAAAATGCCGGCAGCCCCTATGAAGTTATGTTTATTTACGTATTCATTTTTTACTTGACTGACGCTTGTCATAGATTTGTACTAAACACTGAATACTTTCTTTTCGTTAAAAATGTTCAAAACATTCGTTTCAGCGCTCCTCAGAGGTAAATCATAATGCATAACCTTGCTTGGATGTTCCTAAATAATATTCAGAGATTGCATTTGCTTTCAAATTTTGCAGAAAAAACTCTTTTTGACACTTTTATTCTATTTGTTCACTTATCATTTCTATTACATGTTCTTCAGATCGTAAAAGTCTCCTTTCTGCTTTTTTTTCATTACTAATATGAAATTGGTGACGCCATTTCTGAAAAACTGGGCGGGAGGGTAGCAAAACCCTTCTTGGTGATGGTTCTGGTGCCCCCCCCCAAAAAAAAAATGTTTGGTTATGCTACGCCTCTGACTGGTGCTGATTTTCGCAGGCCGAGGAGTAGTGTCCACTTTCCCGCATTTCGGCATTCAAGAGTTTTTTAACAGTGAAAAAAAAGGTGAAGGTGAATTCAAGTGCACTGACCACTCCGTCTGCTCACTGCTTTTGTAGCTCATTGGGTAGAAATTCCGAAATTCCCAGAAAAGGCAGATCACATTTTTGAAATCAGGTTTGAGGTAAACAATGTACAGTAAAAAGCAGCAGTGCAAGAATTTTCCAGGGGATCTAAGCTGGTCTGAAATATTCCAGGGGAAGCTCAAGCTCCCTCAGCTCTCCCGGTTCCAACGCCTATGGGGCTTACCCCCGATTGTTTTTTTTTTTGTAGAAGAGATCTTAATTGATCACCCCTCTGCCCGATATTTCGAAACTGAAGTTCCAAAAAGGCAGTTACAGACAAACTTTGATGATGTTACGAACAGTGGAGTTCTGGGACTCTTCCCAAAAATATTTCGAAACTGAAGTCTTAGAAAATGAAGTTCTAAAGCGATTTTAGTGACAAAGGATGTAAACGTTCTCCTCCCCCTTAGATTTTTTGAAATTATAATTTTTTTCATTTTTAGATTTCCTACAAGAGCATTCGGGCCCTTGTCCGGAAATTTTCTACAGTCGTCTTAAAAAGGAGATTGTAGACGATATTCGGTAACGTTAGGGGTTCGGCTATTTTTCAAATTTGAAACTCCAAAAAAGCAACATTAAACGATTCTCGATGTTTTGAGAATGCGTGGTGTTAGGTAGTCCCCTGGAAATTTTTGAAATTGAAGGCCTGAAAACGAAATTTGAGGAGCTCTTGAAATGTTTTGGCGGGGGAAAGGATATTTCCAAAGCGTAGCATTATGAAGACTTTCTTCATAAGGAAGGAGGATAAAAGAAGTAGGAGGTGAGGGATGTAATTAACTGATCAATAATCTACCACGATTGAAAATTTTTAAAGTTCTTTACAATAGAAATGTATATTATTTTTGCGACATTTTCCCCCTCTTATTAAAATAACTTTGTTTTCCCCAGGTACGATCTATTCTTCTCTTTAATTACAATAAATGTTTTCAAAAACATTCTAATCTGCCTTCTGGGGCGGTACCCCCCCCCCCCCCCTTCTAGTTGTGCCACTAAATTATGGAAGCTTTAGGTTTTACCCATATAATAATACTCTACACCAAATAAATACAAAAGACAGTTTAAGCAGGTTTGAGTTCAAAATGACTTATTTTAAAAGATTAGTACTGGAAAACAGATGAAAAATTTTCCTGCCCTCTGTTTTGAAATTTTTTATGTACACGTGTGGGATTTTTTGGGGAAAGGGAACATTTCCCAAGTTCCCCTCCGTGGATCCGTTTCCGCTATTGTCTAATCGCTTTTCCTGGCCATCTTTGATGACGTAGCAGAAGACATGGGGATCAGAACTTTAACCCAGAAACTTTTCAATGGAGGAGTTCCAAAAACGGAGTTTTAGACAATCTTTGAATGATGTTGAAAGATGAAGGAAGATGGACATGGGGGCCCCTCTTCGGAAATTTTTCGAAATTGAAGTCTCAAAAACGCAGTTGTAAGCCATCTTTTATGGCGTAGGGGGATGGAACGGGGTTTGGGACTTTTCACCAGAATTTGAAATTGGAGCCTTGAAATGCGATGGTTAGCCATCATTGGTAGTGCTAGGAGAAGGGATAGAGTCAGGAGTTTTCCCTCAACTTTTCAATATTGAAACTTCAGAAAGGTAATGTTAGTGGATCTTCATTGACGTTTAGGGGAAGGATGCGAGATTGAGGGTCTTTCTCCGGAATTTTTTTGGAATTCAAGTTCTAAAAACGTAATTGAAGGCCCTCATTAACGACTTTTTCGAAAAAGCTTTTACTTCCGGCCATTTTTTCGAAATTGAAGCTCCAAAAATTCAAGAGTTTTGAAGATCTTCGATGACATTGAAGAGAGGGAGTTGAGAAACTCTCCCCTGGAAAATTTTCGGAAATAAAGTCGTAAAAATACAGTTTTAGACGATTTTTGTGATGTGTTTGGGAGAGGGGGGAGTGCCTCAATAGCACCACCCCTGTGGATCCGCCACTGGCTCTTCTTCGGAATTTTTTTGAAATTCAAGTCATAAAAACGCTATCACCAGCCATCTTTCGACGTTACGGGAAGGGACGTTGCTAGGAACTTCCCCCCGGAAAGCTTTCATAATTCAAGTTCCAAAAACGCAATCTTTGGAGGTTTGGGGCCTTCCCCCAGGATTTTTTGAATTAAAATTTTAAACATGGGGGAAGATTTAACCGTTTTTAGTAGTTTCGTGAGAAATAATCGAATTTGAGATTAGGGAGAGGAGAGATTTTGTGATCTTTCTTCCCCTGGTAGTTTTTCGATATTGAACTTTTAAAAACGTGATTTTAGACCTTTTTTGGTAATGCATTGGAAGATATGGGATTCAATTCAAGGTATCTTTTTTGGCCGTACAGTGAAACCTGTGTAAGTTAATCACTCACAGTGCACTACTTTAGTGGTCACCTTAAACAGGTGGTCAACTTATAGAGGTTGATTTATATGATATAGATCTAATTCTGAGCCTAAAAATAGTGGTCAACTTACAAGGGTGGTCAACTTTACAGGTTTTACTGTATTTCAAAACAGAGCTCCAGAAAACAAAATTTTGGACTATCTTCGGTGGCATGGGCTGAAGGTCTCGGGAACTCACTTCCTCGAAAAATTTTAAGAAATTCAGGCCGAAAATGCCGTTGCAGACGATGTTTGGAGTTGTTCTGGAATGACAGGTTTCAGTGGCCTTCGCTCGGAATTTTTTCTTCCCTAATCTCCCCTCGTAGATCCATTTTTGTTTCAGGTCTGACCATACGGATTCGAACTTTAAGGGTGGGAGGAGGGAAAAGGACACTTGTCTCTGTAGGAATTTTTAGGAAGAGAGGGGCATTACTCTTGGGAATGTCTTGACTTGAAGCTTCCTCCCTTACCCACCTTTATTTAAATAACTATCAACGTTTAACTAACATGAGAAAGAAAAAAGAATTAGAGTGAATTTATAAAACCTTTGATATATGAATAATTCCTTTTTGTGCAATTTATTGCTTGGAACGAAAAATGAATTTCAAAAATTACACGTACTAAAAGGCTAATATTAGGCAGCCAGTGAAATGTCAAAGAAAAGACAGAAAAGGGGTAGGGGAGGGAGGAGGGATTGCAGATCGAATGAACTTCCAGAATTTTTTTGAACTTAGTTTAAGTCAATCTTTTGTGGAAAAAAAAATAAGGATCTGGATTTTCTCCCAGAGAATTTTTCTAAATTGATGTCAAACATAGCTAATTTTAGCAAATGAAGGTTTGAGGTTTCCCTCCAATTATTTTTCAAAACTGAAGTTACTATAAGATAAGCTTCATGACGTTTGGCATTCGGGAACCCTTCCAGGACATTTTCCAAAATAAAACTTTTAAAAACCCAATTTTATGTCGTTAAGGGGATGCGGAAAATTCAGAGGTTTTTTCTAGAAAATTTTCGATTTTGAACTCGATCTTTGGTGACGATGGGCAGAGAAAGGAATAGGATTTGATGATTTTTGCTGCAAATTGCATTGAATATAAGTATTTAAGACATAATTTTTTGCAGTATCTTGCTGATGCTTGGGATTTGACGTCTCGGCTTCCGGTTGTTGTTTGACTTTGAAGTTTTAGAAATGCAACATGATGGTTTGCTTGGTTAGGTGGAGGGGGGGGCGCCGGGAGGGGACTCGAGATTCCCTCCCAAAACGTTTTTGAAACTTAGTCTAAGTTAGACTATCATAAGAAAGGGAGAATACGAGCATTCACTCTCTGAAAATTTAAAATTATTCCTTTCTCTTATGCTTTAAAAAAAAATTCAGTTTTCTGTGTTGATCTTTGGGAAAGGAATGGGAGGGGGGGGGAGGGACAGCAGTTTTTATCAAAATTGAAGTTTAGAAAATTCAATTTTAGGCTAGTTTTAGAAACATAAGGAGGAGGAGGATTTTCTCTCTTGGAAAGTTTTCCGAATTGGAATATTAACAACGCAATTTCAGGCTATCTTTGCTACGCAATCCTTTCTGACAAATTTCAGTTTTAAAAACTCAATTTCAGGCTACATGTTGAGATGTTAGGTTAGGAGATGGGTGCTCCCCTTCGCACACTTTTCGAAATCAGAGGTATGAAAATGCATTTTTAGGTAATGTTTGGTGAAGTCAAGGGAAAGGCCGTTCAGCTTTTGTGCCTAACTGATACAGAGCCTCATATATCCACCTTTCTCCAAGTCTTTATATCAAGTTTCAATGAAAACACATAAAGAGTTCAGCGAAACACAAATAGGATGAAATTGCTGCCCACAGAACTGGGAGGAACCAAGAGCCAGGCCTACCCCAGGGCTGGAGTAGGCCTGGATCTTGGTATAGGTGACCTGTGCCACCACTTAGGGCAGCAGATTTTAGGGGCGGCAAATTTCAAGATGGTAAAATGTAAGGAAACAAAGAGAAAAGAAGGAAAAAAACTAAATGTTCCTTAGTGTTTTTTTTTTTCAGCACAAAATATAATGGTGAGCGTATGCTCATGGAGTGGCACTTGTCAACATCGTCTGGGGCGACAAAACTACTAGCGCAGGCCCTTCGGGGACAAGAGCTCCGGCTTGCTCTCCCAAGATCTAGCTCTGAATTGTTCCCTTCCGTATTCAGTTTTTGTGCGGCACATTTATGCTTTTATTAAATTGGATTATTTTATTCATTGTGGTTTCAAAAAATATAGTTGCGGCAATTTCTGAAAAAAAAAAAACACTTGCAGTCAAACTAAAAAAGATGAAGAAAGGGGTGCCGTAAGAGGAGGGTGCACCGCAGAGCATTTTTTAAGGAATATTTACTAGGCGACACAAGTTTATCATAAAAGTAAAAATTATTGAGAAGGTTACAGCCTTTTTCTCAACAAATGTATGCATAATCGTCGCCTCAAAGCGGTATTTCTGTAAGTACTGTTTGTTCTGTGGCGGCTGTATAGATCTTCTGATTTAAAAGGAAGCCGATATGAACCAAACCTTAAGAATAGTATTAACTCCGAAGTAAAAGGGGTCCGGGGGTTTCTCCCCCGGAAATTTTTCGAAATTTTTAGTCTTGAAAACGCATTTTAGACGATTTTTGGTAATGTTAGGATTGAAGAGGTTCGGTGTCACTCACCTGTCTATTTTTCGAACTTCTAGCTCTAAGAATGCAGTTTTAGACGATCTTTTTGATGATGTTAGAGTGAGGGGAGATTTGAGGGCCCATATCAAAGGAAAATTTTCTTTATCTGCAATTCTAACTGTCTTTCGTAATATTATGCGCTCCGGTGCGACTCCCTCCCCACGCCCGTTTTTTGAAATTGAAACGTTCAAAACGCAAACATTATGTCCAATAATGTTCAGAAGAGGGTGGTTCGGGGTTGTCAGGCGGATTTTTTTCTGCAATTGTAGTGCTAAAAACGGAGTTCAATATGCTCTTTTTGTGATATGACGTGGAGGAGTGATTCAAGGGCCCGCCACAAGAAATTTTTCTAATTTGCATTCTTAAAAATGCATTCTACTTGTCTTTGATAATGGTAGGGGAGAAGAGGTTTGGAGCACTCCCTCGGAAATTGAAGCTCTAAAAAATAAAAGATGAAAAAACTGAAACCCGACTACGGCAAAAAAAAAAAAAAAAAAACCCTAAAAAATAAGAAACAAGGTAGGTGCTGTTTAATATCATCGTCCTATTTAGAAAAACCAGTAATTTGATAGGTTAGATACTCCTGTTTATTTAGTTCTATTAAAATCCTCTGCCACTTTCGCATTAATAGTATTATAATTCAATTCAAATGCCGTTGTCGTGCGTTCTCAACTACAGTTCTACTATACCGCACGACTACGGTATTTGAATTGAATTATGTTATTAATGCGAAAGTGGCAGAGGATTTCAACAGAACTAAATAAACAGGAATATCTAACCTATCAAATTACTGGTTTTACTCAATAGGACGATGGTATTAAACAGCACCTACCTTGTTTCTTATCTTTTAGGTTTTTTTTTTTTTTGAGCAATCACAATTGCTTATTGTTTTCACTTGACTGTTTTTGACGTTCCTTTGATTTTTCCCCCCCCCCCACCCTCCGCACCATCACCGTCGACGGGCTCCTCACGATGCTGCTCCTATAGCGAAAGCCGTTTCCAGGTTGCATCCATGTCCTACACACACGCGCTTACATACACATCTACACACACACGCACACACACCTACACACACATACACAAACACATACACACACGCATACATACAGACACCCACACATACACACACAAAAACTTACACACACATACACACAACTACCCACACATTCATGCCTGCACACAGACACAAACACATATGCCTACACACACATACACATACCCCCCTCCCACACACACACATTCATACACACAACTACCCACACACTTATGCCAGCACACAGACACAAACACACATGCCTACACACACATACACATAACCCGTACACACAAACACATACCCCCACACACAAACACACACGCACATACATACACTCGTGATTGCGAAAAACATAATTTGAATTCAAAATGTCAAAATTCAAATTAGTTTTTTTTTTTTATTTTTTGCCGTAGTCGGTTTTCAGTTTTTTATTCTTTTATTTTATTTAAATATTTTTCGTTTTAATCTAAGACGGACAAAAAATAATAGCGTGAGTAATTTACGATAAGTTTGATATACAAGAATATCATTAATTTAAAACTTAAAAGGTAAACTTAATTTATTGCTATTACATGAAGCTGATAGAAAATTTAAACAATAAAAGATTGATTTTACTTAATAAGACTATAATAGTAATCAACACCAAACTTGTTTCTTACCCTTTGTTCCCTTAGTTGGGTTATTAAAATTTATTTAAAACCCACGCTAAAAAAATCATTTAAAATCGAGTTTTGCAAGGTAAAATCAACTCCTCCTATTGTTGAAGTCGATTGATAGCGTACGTTACTTGAGCCATAATAACGAATCAATTGACACTTATTCATGAAAGTCGGATAAATAGTTTAGGTGCTACAATAGAACATACGCAAATACAAAGACAGTTATTTTTTTTTTAAAAGCAAATTATTAATGTTTTTTTTTTTTTTTTGCTCTATATTTGTCTTTTCCCCTGAGACACATGTGCTCTCTTTTCTTTCTTCCTTTCTTTCTTTCTTTTCTTTTTTGTGTGTTTTTTCAATGTGTATTTGCCTGCCTTTTTGGATTTCCCTTAAGAAGGGGAATAGCATTGAGAGAATGATGCAGGGCTCCCAATTTAGGGGTCCCGAGGGTTCCCCCAGAGGGAATTTTGAAAAAAAAAATCTAGTAAAATTCTGCAGTTTGAAGCCATATAAAGGAAGATTGGAATCGAAAATATTCGGAGAAAAATAGGCAAACAAAACTTTTTTTTTAATTATGTACTCTTGCAAGTTGAGATAGTACACAGTAACATTTTTTTAGGGGTCGACACATCAATGAGGCAGTCGACAGAGAGATAGAGCGAGGGAGGAGAAAGTATAATGCATTGTTACTTGCTCTCATGGACTTTCGATACAGTTAGTTTTTAATCACCTCTGCAACCCATCTACAAAGTGCTTTAAAAGAAATAGGGTACACACTTAGAAAATAGGTAGCAAGAGAGTAACATACTGCCCATTTGAACAATTCATAATTTATACGCTTAGTCTTTACTAATAATAAATCAGAAAGTCTCTCTGTCCGGAGGATGTCTGGATGTCTGTAGGATATCTGTAGGATGTCTGGATGTCTGTGACGCGCATAGCGCCTAGACCGTTCGGCCGATTTTCATGAACTTTGGCACAAAGTTAGTTTGTAGCATGGGGGTGTGCACCTCGAAGCGATTTTTCGAAAATTCGATTTTGTTCTTTTTCTATTCCAATTTTAAGAAAAAAACTATCATAAGGTGGACGAGTAAATTACGAAATTATCATAACGTGGAACCGTAACATGGGCACAAGCCAATTGGCAAGATACGAAATTATCATAGCGTGGAACCGCAAAATGGGTACAAGCCAATTGGCGAGAAAATTCACCATACATTATTTGTAAATATACAGGCGAACCAAAAGACCTTTTGATTTTTTCTATTACGGGCAAAGCCGTGCGGGTACCACTAGTAAGAAATAAAATTGAAGCATACTTCTTTTTATGAATATACTTTAATCCAATGTTAGGAGCAACCCCCCCCCCCCCCCTCGAGCGCACACACACACACACACACTAGGGAATAGAGTTTGACGGAATAATGAACGATGCTAAGAGTATAATTTCCATAAAACCTATTGTTCAGTGGCAAATCATGTAATTAATTGAGAAGTTCAAGAAATAAACTTCTAAAACTGGAGGTTATGTCCTAGCTGGGTCCAAAAATGTGAAAGTTCTGTCTTTGGACCTATTGTCCGTCGGACATTGTGTCCGTTGGACGTTATGTCTGTCGGACGTTATGTCCCTCGGATGTTTTGGACCTGGACGTTATGTCCATGGACGTTTTGGATCTGGACGTTATGTGATGTCCGGCATTCCATTGAAGCACACACTGAATTTAACATATTTTGGCACTCCTCCTTATCAACACCAATTTGTTAAAAATTTTAAAATTCAAGGCTTGTAGCCACATTTTTGTAAAATTTCAAGCATTTGAAAATGAAATTCATTTTTTTTTCAAGTATTTCCATTTTTTTAGGAATGACAACTCACACAACTTTTCGTGATAAGCAATAGCTTTTAACTAAAATGTAAATCCGGGCCCTGGAAATGATAGTATAAATAACAAATGTCTCAAAAACATTTTTACAAATTAAAAGCGGTAATGGATAATTAAAGTAAAAGTTTTTGAAATAAGTAAATTTTCTTACGAACCAAACTTACCCTTAAAAATCCTTTGTTTGAATCATCAAAATGAGTTTCAATTTCATTATAACTTTAAAAGGATTTTTAATTACAGCTAAAACGTGTTACAAATGACTCCATCATTCTTCAGTCCTGTTGCCTCGAAACTGGAGAAAAAATAAATAGATTGCCAGTGCCTACAAGTTTCAACGCGCGAATCCCTTTTATTCAAAAAGCCATAAAAAAGGAAGTGGTAGTTGTGGAATAATCCTCAGTTACCCTAAAGCAAAAATTACTGAAAAGAATTCCAGGAAACAACCCCGACCCTTCAGCCTTCGGCTTTTTTTTCGAAAAAATACCTCTCTCTTTGCATCTTTGAATGAAAAACAGCTGTTTTCGTTTCGCAAACTGCTTTTATTGCCGTCCCGTCCCAACAAGTAGTGTCCCTGCAGGGTCCTGTACCCTGTACACAGATAGCCGTGAAATGGTTATCGGCTATCATCAATGAAAGAGCTAATGAGGTGGGGTGCTAATCGATTGCTTGATCTGGCGCCGAGTGCGTGGTGGGCCGGTACCCAAGGGAAGAAAAAGAAGGCTTTCGGGTCATTCCATGTCAAGTGATCCAAAATTTGGGAAATTTTTTCCCTCACCCTTTTGTATTTCTTTGAAATTTGGGTCATCGATTGTACCCTTCGAGGTAATCAAAAGTCCAAATTTTTAGATTTTTATCTGTATTATTTTTTTATTTATGACACTTTGATTTTTCGAAAAACCCTCTTTTTTTCATGGATGTTTGAACACAAAATGGACGATAACTCAGCACCAAATATAGATAGAAAGATTTGGTAAAAAGCATTTTAAAGTACATTAGTTGCTGTTTAATTAGATATGCAACATGACAAATTTTAAAAAATTTTTGATTTTTAAAAAATGAAATTTAAATTTTAAATTTAAATTTCTCAGAAAAGGTATAATGAATTTTTTTTAAAAAAATCTCAAAAATTTGTGTGTATTTTATCTTTATTTGTGCAAAGTTTCAAGTTGGGATCTCAATGGGATCATATTTTTATGAATTTTTGAATAAAGTTTGACTTATGAAATAATGACATTTTTCAGATTCTAACTACAGTGAAACCTCCCTTAACGGACACTCCCGAATAACGGACACCTCTAATTAACGGACATTTTTGCAAGTCCCAGTCCCTCAATATAGGCCACTCCATGTAATTCACTCTGAATAACGGACACTCCGAATAACGGAGTTATTTCACAAAAAATTTCCCTTGCGATCGTAGCACTTCCGTTTTTTTTTTCTTTTCACAGAATATCTTAGTAACTGCTTGCCTTACAAAGATTTTCATCCTCCACAACTGATATTCCCCCCTCCCCCCATCATTTCCTTATCACTGTTTCTTGAAATTAAAAGGGTAACTATTCAAAAGTTAAGATAAAAAAGAGGAAACTGGGCGCTTTTTCTAACTGGGGCTCTCAGGAGATGCAATTGAGCAGACCGGCGCCGGTAGTAGTCGGCTTTATGGCACCGTGGTTTCGTTGGATTGTTTAATTTTTAGATATGAAAGAGATTTGCCCATATTCAAGGTCATATTTCCAACTGTCAATCATACAATAGTGATACTCGAGATAAAATAAATAAATTAACTATAAAAAAGTGTGTGGGGGGGAGGGGGGTTGCTCCGCCGAATCGCCGCCGTTGGTAATGCAAAAAAGAGATGTCAAAATGTTTTAGATGATTACTTTAATTGATTAAATGCTTTTTAAGACAAGTGTGTGCTGTCAGTGTACATTTATAAAGAAAAAACAGATTAATTACACTTGACGTAAAATGTAGTAAACCTTTCGCAATTGTTTCGATTGTGTTCTACAAAGGGAACAATAGCCCATTTTGAAAAAGGTAAATCAAGTAGTTCCTCCTAATAGCGGACACCTCCCAATAACGGACAAAACTTCTAGTCCCTTGACTGTCCGCTATTCGGAGGTTTCACTATAGTTAAATATGGGGTTTTCTTACTGGGGATGGTCTAGTAAGTAGTAATTGATCATGATTATGCTTGAAATGAGCTGACATGAATTTGTAGATTGGTAAGCCCCCCCCCCCCCCCCCCATCACTTTAATTTTTTTTCAAAACTTTTCAAAATTCAAAATAAATAAATAAATAAATAAAACAAAATAAATCGTAAACTTATTAAAAGTTGGTAAATAATCTTCCTTAAAGCAAGAAAAAGCCCCCCTCCCCAGCACCGCCACTTTTATTTTTTTTTCAAAACTATTTTCAAAATGCAAAAAATAAATTAATTAATAAAATAAAACAAAATGAATAGAAAGCATATTAAAAGCTGGTAAATGTTGTTCTTTAAAGCAAGACGAAGTACATTACCCCCCCCCCCCCCCCCACCAACACATACAATTAACACTATACTGGTATCACGCCTCACCTGACGCTTTTTTTTTTTCGGACCAAGTGTTTCTTTTTCAATCCGAACTTCACAAAATGTACTTGATTAATTCACTATCTGATAAGGAAAGTTATGATTCATTTCATCCCCTACCCCTGCGCCAACTTTCAATTTTGGAGGGAGGAAAGAAATAGTTTGCCCCAAGATCATAGCAAAATAGGAGTGTTTCCCCCCATGTTGTTTCATTCTTTTCACACTAAACTAAAAATCAATCTAAGTATCAGATCATATGCATCTCCACATAAAACTGTCTTTCTACAACATTTGGAGTGCAGCGGTCTTCTTTTCTTTAATGCTAGTTTTCTTTTTAATTTCAGTTGTAAAGGAGAGCAATGCAGCGAGATCTATTTATACATATATTAAAAGCAGTTATAGATCAAACAAATTTTGCTAGTTTGAGCATAACCTTCCATGTTGTTAAGCTTCATTCCAGATTGCTCTCCCCCCTCCCTTTCCCCCTGCCCCTATCGTCCCACTTTCCGAAAGAAAAAAAAAGCTGCAAATGAGTGGTTCTATTTGTCTGTTAAAGTTTTTCTGACTTTTAGTTCTTATGACCCCCCCCCATTTATAAGCCTTAGTCACTACTGATGTTTAGCAGCGTGCATCCCAGTTTATTATGATTATAACTCTTACGTGCCAGCTTTTTTTTTAAAATACAGTTTTGAAAAAAAAAAGATAAAATGTGGTTGTGCGGTAGAGGGAGGGGGGGGGGGGTACCAATCTACAAATTCATGTCAGCTCATTTCAAGCATAGCCATGATCAATTACTACTTATTAGACCATCCTTAGTAAGAGAACCCGATATTTAACTAGTTAGAATCTGAAAAATGTCATTATTTCATAAGTCAAATTTTATTTAAAAATTCATAAAAATATGAACCCATTGAGATCCCAACTTGAAACTTAGCACAAAAGAAGATAAAATACACACAAATTTTTGAGAATTTTTAAAAAAAAATTCATTATACTTTTTCTGAGAAATTTAAATTTAAAATTTAAATTTCATTTTTTAAAAATAAAAAATTTTCTGCAATTAGTCATGTTGCATATCTAATTAAACAGCAACTCATGTACTTTAAAATGCTTTTTACCAAATCTTTCTATCTATATTTGGTGCTGAGTTATCGTCCATTTTATGTTCAAACATCCATGAAAAAAAGAGGGTTTTTCGAAAAATCAAAGTGTCATAAATAAAAAAATAATAGAGATAAAAATCTAAAATTTTGGACTTTTGATTACCTCAAAGGGTACAATTGATGAGCCAAATTTCAAAGAAATACAAAGGGGTGAGGGAAAAAAACTTTGGATCACTTGACATGGAATGACCCTTTCGTCATGTACGAGTCGACGTTTTTTTTTTTTTTTTTTTTAAGAAGGCAAGGGTCTTCCTAAGATTTTTACAAAGATTTGAAAATCCGTTTACAAAAATGAGTGTACCAATTTTAGATTTTCCAATGTCGCCCAGTGGTTTGATTTCGCATCTTCTAGGCGACAGATTTTTTTCACTAGGCGACATTAGTGTCGCGCAGTCCCTATGTTAAAAAATGCTCTGGTGCACCGGGATTCTTCCCGGCATCAGGGTGGGCCAGCACAGGCCTGCCAGATTTGGAAGTGTGGAGGCCCCGGGGCAACGAAGGAGTGGAGGTTCCTAATCAGGGTTCGAAAAGATCATATTTTCGAAAATATCCGATACTTTGATATGTATCCGAATATTTTGATATATATGTATATATCCGATATTTTCAACCCGTGAAAGTTAGGATATTTTGGAAAAATTTTTTATTGTGATGGCCCCCATTGTTGTGGAGGCCCCGGGGAAGTAGCCCCGCTTGCCCTCCCCTAAATCCGGCCCTGCTTGCACTTACACTTCATCGGGTGACTTAAAAAGTGTGGAAGTCTCATTTAAACAAAATTTTAAATTTAATAATTATTTTAAATCCTAATTGGGCATAAATCCTAGTTTCAGTAGAACGTTACAAAGAGGAGATAATTAGCATTTAGACCAATTTTTGTGCTTTGTTTGGATGTATGTAAAAAAGTACTGAGAAAATCTGGTTGAAATGTGAAAAAAAAAACATTCAACCACATTTTAGACAGTAATTTTACTAGGAAAATAAAAAATATGTTCCCTGTTAAGGATGCAAAAAGATTTCACATTGCACCCCATAAAGATTGTAACTTAAACAGAAAAATCGATGATAAATCCTTGCTTTAAGAACAAAATTTTTAAAATTTTAGAGATAAAATTGACTGAAGATGTCTACAATGTCTACATACACATCATACCACCACAAAAAAAAAGTTCAAATCTTATTTACTTTATTAATATCAGTAGCTTTAAGCAAAAGATTTTTTTTTAAAAAAGAGAGAGCCATTATGCAAAATTTTCAGCAGGCAAAGACTTCTGCCCAGACTACTTTCAAAGAGGTGCCCCACATTTCAACTTTAGTCATCATCAATTAACGAGGTTTAACGATACACAATTATACTACCTTGGGAAGGTAAAGGACATTATCTGCAGAAATGAGTTTTTGAGATATTTGAAGAAACACACTCTGGATTCCATGCTACTAATAGAGAAATGTTTAAATTTGATTTTTTTTTTTTTTTTTTTTGTGCTTCATTTTAGAGGAAACCAAATGAGCAAGCTCGTAACTTAAAGCTGAAAAACAATAGATGACAAAAATGCAAAAAGATGAAAAATGAAAAATTTGTAAATAAAGGGCTTTACCATCCCACGTCAGTATAGCAATCGTTACCTTTATACAGTAGAATAGGGTGACCATACACATCATCCTGTTCATCACTCAAAGTAAGAGGTAGCTCTACACTTTCAAATACATACAAAGCACTATCACATTTATCTGACACCTCAAAAGATGAAGCTTCTTCTACCTATTCAAAAAAAAAAAAAAAAAAGAAAAACTAAATTAACCTAGAATTTCAAAAATACAATTTTTGAGTTTTGTACATAAATAAGAGTAATTCTCGAGAAAGTGCAATTTCTTGTGAAAGCTTAGAAAAGTGTTCCATTTCTTTTTATATTATACTTTATTTTTCAATTTCCAAAGAACAAGATAACAGACATTTAACAGCGCTAAATAATATTTATTTATGTAAAGGCTCAATATAAGTACTAAAATGTCACAACCAACCACTCTCTAATCAATAGTCTGCTAAACAGCAAAAAAAAAAAATAATAATAAATAAATAAATAAATAAATAAAATAAATATAAATAAATTATACCTTTAAAAAAGACTTATTCAATGCTTTAAATATCTTCATCTACATTAATATGTTTCCTAAATGGTTAAAACTGGTCCCCAGGACTTTGCATCATTACGAATCAACAGTTTTTAGGTTTTCATGACTACTGGTTGCAACTGACAGCTCAATTAACTTTCCGTTTTAGTAGCAGCCATCATAATTGTGACAGTAAAATATTAATTTTGTGTAGAAATGTCTAAACTTCCAGATTAGGTGTACTTAATATCAAAGTAAATCAAAAAAAAAAAAAAAAGTCAGCCATTACCATTCTTATTCATAACTAGCTGATTTGCCCAGCTTTGCCCGGTCTACCTTGAAAATAAAAATTGTGTCAAGTGACGTATATTCAACAATCAGGCGTAAAAAATAACTAAAAACAACCATCATGATTTCCCTTCCAAACAATGACGACAGATATTAAAATACTTTTAAGAAATTATATCCAGAAAGATGATCTAAAATGCGTAACCATGGAAACACAAAATAAAATAAGATTAAGGAATTAAAATGCGAAAGAAAATGGTTTACAATTTGAATGGAATCGCAATTTCTTAAACTTGATTTAAAAAGGCTTGTAACTTTTTTTCCTTTTGAGATAACAGCTTATTTTTTCGACCATAGGTCGAGTTAGATCTGGAATAAAAAAAGTCGATTTGTCCAATGGTGTCAAAAAGAAAGCTGTGGGACAATTCCTTCACATTTTATTGATTTATTTAATGAAGAAAGTAGTGCCTAAATTTCAGCTAAGCCTAAAAAAATTCGAGCTAAAAACTCAAATAACTCCCATCGTAATAAAGTTAGAGCATTGAAACAAACTGCGTAGAAAGCGGAAAATTTTACCCTTTCTAACGATATGTAATATTAATATGTGCAAGTAATTTTTTACCCTCATATTTGACAATTTATGTAAAAATTAGAAGTAAATTGGAATAAAAAAGAACTATTCATCGAATTTTATTCGAACTGGTCTGCAAACCTTTTCACGACTTAAAGGAACAAACTGTGAAAATTTCAGCACAGTCGGCCAGGTAGTTCTCGAGTCTTGCGAGTTCAAACACACAGACGCTTTTTGGGGATTTCATTTTATACTATGTAGAGATGAGTTACTTCCAACATTATTGCGCAATTTTGTTCCTTTTATGTTTGTAACAAGTGAGACTCAAATTACGTAAAAGTTTAATAAAGATAGCCATATTTTATCTCTTGTGTACAATAAAATGTCATTATCATCCAGTGCAAAAGTTAGAACCACATGGATGGTGAAGATAGACTGAGAATAAAATAGCAAATAAGTGCCTTATTTCTAATTTCAATATACAGAGCCTATCCTAAACATATCCTCAACTGTTTGGGACTTTCTAGAGAGGACATTTATTCATCTCCCCTTCTGGTTCTTGATTTTCTCAGGATCAACGTTCTGATGGACCTCGTCTGACTTCGTCAGACTACTGGAGGATAAGCAACAACAATATGTACTGATCAACAGTTTGTTAACATTCTCTAAAGTTCAGCTTTTAGCGAATTCACCGATGAAGCAGACACATCTTATCAAAAATAGTTGAATAGTAAGAAAGCAAGAGAAAATTAAAATTGGGAGAAAAATATCTAGAAAAAACATTTAAAATCAACTTTCTTTGTACACATGATTTTGTGTCTGAAATAAATGGGGGGGGGGGGGGAGGGACATATATTTGTCAAACAATTCAAAATGTTCATTTTTTACAATATCTTTGATTATCTGATCAACTATTTTTAATTTTAAAACAAGCCTGAAAAGATTATTTTGACTTTTACTAAATGTATCTATGTAGAAGAAGAAGAGCAAGATACGTTTTGTCAAAAAGGGAAAGAAAAGAAATACACCTGTTGTTTGACGGAAGTAGACGATGAATTTCCCAGAACTATACAGTGATAAATCATGCCGTTTGATGTAGCAACTACAATGCTTAAAGGCGTGCTATGTAAGCACAATATACAACATGCATCATAGCCATAATTATCTTCTGCAGGAGGATACATGGCTAAAGGACCTTCTAATTTTGCCACAGATAACACTCTGCAAAATAAAACACCAACAATTAGTTAAGTATTAAAAAAAAAACTTACATTTTCATTTATTACTTCAAAAACTTGCTAAACTTACACGCATTACATATGATTACACTTGCCAGAGAGTCAGGTTTGGCTGGGATGGTCCCAGTTTTCAAACAAAATCCTGGAATTAAAGCTGGCTTGCTTCACGTTCCGGTAAAAGATAAATTTGATTTAAAAGAAGTTTAAAAATAATTTATTGTGAAGGATTATTTAGGGTAGTTAAAATTACTTTGCCATTTGTAACATTGATATGTAAAATTAATGTCAGATTAGTTTGTGGAGATTTTGAGAACAAGATTAACGCTTTAAAAAAACATTCTAAAGAAAGTCCTAGCCTGCTCAAACTTATCTGCTTGTGACATTTATTGAGCAATCATGAATTGCTTATTGTTTTCACTTGACCGTAGTTGATGTCCGATCATTTTTCAGAGTTATTTATAAACCATTCACTGAAGGAAAAATGAAATTTATTTTTATGTTAATGATTGAACTTTTGTCACACGTGCATCACCTCCCATAAATTTGGACCAATGCCAGCTTAATCTGTCAATTATGGGATTTAATACCATAAATTACCAGAATGTCTCAAATGTCTAAACAATAATTCAACATACAACATTCCGCACATATCATCAGCATCAAGTACACTCATCCAGCATCAAGTACACATCATCCAGCATCTAGTACACGTCATCCAGCATCCAGCACACATCATCCAGTATCCCCTGGCATTAATTTGAATCGTGAACATTCAAATTGTGGTTTTTGCTATTTTGATTGCAAGAGTAGCCATTTGAAGAAACAAGAAACCCATCCAGTAGGTTCCTATTGCAATTCAGAATTGCGAAAAACTTTATTTAAAGTTTCACAGTTCAAGAGGCCTGATGTTATTTCTTTTTATTACATCTGGTTTAGGTTCATAATTAGCAAGTATTTATCCATAGCATTAAGAATGAACTACCCTTGAAAACAATCTAAAAACCAGTCAAGAATGTGTAACCTTTCTAATTCTTGCAACTCGGGGGAAGCCGGGGGGGGGGGGGGGGGGGCATTTTAACATCTCAGTTGTTCGGAAAGCAGGCAAGCCTACATATGATCATCATGCTTAATTATAAATAAATATACATTATGTTAGCTCGTCCCCATTCCTAATACCAGAATAGATACAAGTTTAGCAGATATCATCTTATTGAATGAGATGACGTTTTCTTCCACCTTGGTTATTCACTATTCCTGACTGGTGAGTTCTAACAAAAATGAAACTGCAGTTTCTGGATGTAATAACCGGGCTGTCTGGTATATTGCATGTAGTACATAACTCATATAGTTGTGGTCTTCTCATTTCTTATCAGAATTCATCTAAATTAAGCTTGCCAGATTTCTGAAATACAGTACAACCTCGATGTCTCAAATCTCCCGGGACGGAAAAAAAATTCAAGATATCGAGTTTTTGAGTTATCAAGGTTTTAAAATAATTACACTAGTAACTCTCACAATTATACATACATACGCTATATGCATTTATATGTGTACTATGGGACCACTTTGAATTATGATCAATAAAGTAGTCTTCAATATTTTACTAGATTTGAAATTTTATAGTTTTCAAAAGTGCACAGGATGAGATTTTGAAATTAATAACAATTTCAACTTGGTTTTTTTCACTTAAAAAACTTTTAATTTTATCTTCAACTAGTAACCTCACATTCAAAAAGTTCTCAGCAGTCATTTTGTAGGAGTTAAAAAAGCAGAATGATGAAAATGAGGAACGCATTTGCCGTTTTCGCTTGAAAACTGACAGACGAAAAATGGACCCCCTTTCCTCAAAATGAACAACAAATGCACAAAGATTCTAAACTCTGGGGGAAACACAAAGCACCTCCCTCATACCAACACTCTTCTATTATCTTGCCCTAATCCTCCATTCACAAAATTTCCAAGAAAAGGGATGAAAAACATTAAGCAATTGTCCCTGGAACTGGTTTTACTACAAAAGTTGCCAAAGAAAAATGACAATTGAAACTTGCTTCTATGTAAAAATTTCGACATATCAAGGGTTTCGAAAAATAACTTTCGAGATAACAATGGAAAATACATAGTAGTTTTATAGAAAATGCTGGAGAATTTTTTTTTTTTCGAGACATCAAGGGTTTTGAGATAAGGAGGTTAGGGATATCAATTTTTGATTGTATTCAACCAGGACAGGGGCGGATCTAGAGGGGGGCCATGGCCTTTCCCAAAGCCTTGTGATTGTAGGAATTTTTTTAAGGAAAAAAAAGAAAAAAATATGAGAAGATAACAAAATTTAACACATGTTTTTTACTTAAAAAGAAGTATAGGCCTTAATTGGGAGATAAATTATATCCCTATTCTCAAAGCAAAACTTTTATTTCCAAAAATTTTCTCCATCTTTTACATCATTTCTTGATTCCAACTACAGACACTTGGACAATTTCTAAATGCTGCGGTTCTCAAAGTATACCTATTGTTCACAAGATCAAAGACAGCCTAAATTTTCGTTTTTATGGGTTTAATTTCAAAACTAGGAGGAGAACCCCCTTTCACAAATGCCTTGAAATGTAGCAAAAAATTGCATTTTAAGTCTTATTTGGAAAAAATGTCAACGGAAACTAGCTTATCCAGCCCTTATCACTTAACTTGCTTAAAAGCAACTTTAATGAATTTTTTTGAGACTTCAATTACAACCGAGTTTTGATAGGACCCCTAGTTTATATCGTGATGATAGCTTTAAAAGGAGGTTTTTTGGAGGAGCTCACGAATTTTCCATCCCTTTCTAAAATATGTATAAATATATCGAATTTTTAGAGCCTCAAAGGCAAAATACTTCCAGGAAGGAAGGATTCTAAGCACTTTCACACTTCCTTAAATGTAAGCAAACATTACCTAAAGGTGCATTTTTAGGCTGGACAGCTGAAGAGCTAGAAGAACATCCCTTCTCTTCTAACTTCTCAATGTATAATGACAGAATATTTCAGTTTCTAAGCTTTATTTTCAAAAAGTATTTTGGGGCCAGCGCCCAAAACTTGATCTTTCTCCATACATCAACAAAAATAGACAAAATGCGTTTTTAGTTTCCTAATTTTCAAAAATTACTCAGAAATTTATATTTTGAAATATTTTTGAGGGAGATTCCTGAATTCACCTCCTCACCTAATGTCTCGATACCTTGAAAATTAAGTTTTTAAAACTTCATTTTAATAAAATTTCTGGGGAGTTATCAGAGCCCAATTTTCCAATAGGCAGAGTAGGCAGTTGCCTAGGGCGGCAAACTTTTCAGGGGCAGCAAATTTACTATTATAATACACATTTTTTGAATTAAATTGTTATTCTTGAAAGTAAAATATTAGCATTCTTTCATTTTTCCCAGAGACAATTTTTTCTGGTAATTTAATAATTATTACTTTCACACATCCTATGAAAGTCAAATATTTTTCAATCATGGTATTAGCCGAATCATCAGGAAAATTTGCCGAACAAACATTTTTTCGGGAGATCACTATGATTTCAACGGGGCGGCTCTGAATGTGAAACGCCATCATTTCTTCATAAGTTTGACAGTTTGAATCTGGGGAACACTTTTTACGTTTTTTGAGTCAAGAATATTTTGCTTCTTTTAGGGGAGAGGGGGCAGCAGATTGGAGCTAAATTCAGCCCTAGGGGGTTTGTTCAAAAATTTCGGATGGTCCCTCCCAAAACAATCGGCTGGATCCGCCACTGAACCAGGACACCAGAATAGCCCCCTCCGGCTGTTTAGTGAGTATTCACAACGGTACATATCTCGGGTTGGATTTTTGAGCGTAGTTCATTTTCAATGCAATGAATAAACGGTTACTAATTAAGAGTCTAAACCACAGGTAATAAATAATACATGACGCAAGCAATTACATTTAAACATTTTATTTCTTACACGTATATATTTTAAAGTTACTTTAGTAAGAAGAAAAACTTTGAATGAGGAATAAAAATTCCAACAATATTTGTTCTTTGAATTGGCTAGGACTTTTTTGGAAAGTCTTTTTTGTTTTTAATCTTGCTGTAAACATCCTCACAAGCTAATTCTATATTAATTTTATGGGTCAATATTACAAATCTGAACCTCAGAGCCAGACTAACGTAAGTCACATAATCGCTACTTTACAGGAGATAAGAAAAACATTTGTCTGGTGCATGCAAAGGATAAGAAGCATGCTATATTAACACTGGTAAATAGTTACAGAAGATTTTTTTTGCATTGCTGGATGTGGACTAGGATTCTACATACAATGCAGTGATAAACAGAAAATTGCAATTTTTGAACTTACGTCAGTCTGGCTCTGAGCCATAAAAATGACAAAGTTATTATTTTAAATATTCTTTCACAGTTAAAATTTTTTATACTTTTTTATGGTCATCTGTAATCAAATTTACCTTTTATCGGGACAAGAAGTAAACTCGCTGGGACACCAGGAATTTGTCTGAAAACCTGGACTGTCCCGGTGAAACTGGGATGTCTGACAAGCCAAATGATAGTCTGTATTGATTATTCAGCTTACTTACGATAACACTTTTTTAGTGATGACGTTTTTTCCGTTTTTTAGGTATGAAGACAATCTTTAATACAGCAAAGATTGAAATAATAAACACTTCTGCTACCTTCATTAGGAAAATACCCACCAGATGGGCTCCAACAATTTATCACCGTACAAAATTTGTCAGTACTGATATGATGCTATTACTCCTAGTCCATCAATGACTAACGTGACCTGCAAGCATATTTATGACACTGTATAGGTGGTGCTAATGGGCGAAGACAGAAGCACCATCTACATATTTTGTTAGAATAGATCTTTCTTTGGAAGTATGCATGAAACACAGTATTTATTTTCTTTTTTTTTTTTTTTTTGTTTTTGTATAAAATTCTAACAATATAAAAAGCCTGTTCCATTTTAACTAATTTTGACTCATTGCGCAAGTTAGAATTAAAAATTGAAAACAAAAATGTTATCCCTATACTAAGCATGAACATGCAATTTTAGGTCTGATCGTGCTTGCTCATCATTTTGGAAGGCAAGATGAATCAATACAAGTACGCATCTGTCCTTGCGGACTATATCCACTCCTATATGGCATTGTTTTTCCTCAAGATTGTTGGAAAAATAATTCCTTTCCTGAACTTTCCCAACGTTCTAAGCCCATGTAGCAGTTGTTTTTGAAAGAAAAACTAATTTTTTAAAAACTCGTCGTTTATTTGAACACTCAATCAGAACTATTTACAGGATAATAAAATAAAAACAGAATCGCTTAAAAACGAAAACGATCTCCATCTATCAACTTGATAGTCACCCTCACTCACTCATTCATTCCAAACACCCCCCCCCCCCCCATTCCATCTCAATGCACGTCGACTCGGCACGTGCCGATCGCCGATTGGCGATGACGTCAATCGCGTCAGCCCGCACCCAACCGACGTGCAAGTACGAATCTGCATGGGAATCAATAATGTTTTCAATAGCCAACATCGGCCACCTTCCCGTGCAAATCACTCTTCAAACATACTATCATCAAAAACATCAATTGCAAATGTAACTAACATTTCAAAAACACAATACATAAATATCACCAGCATTAAATCAAAAAAATTGAAATTTGAAGAAAAACTAATAAGCAAAAGTTCAGCATAACTAAAGTTCAAAAAGTTAACTTTGGAATAAAGTCAAAAAGTTCAAAGTAAATGCATGCAACTCAAAATCACGCAGCATCTCGCTGGTCAAAACGTAAAGTCCGGAAAAGTAATTCTTTCCAAAAGAAAGCATATTCAAACAAACACCTTATCACAAAATTTCTTTAACTCCAATCTAGTAGGTGGCTTCGTAAACAAATCTGCAACATTTTCTTTCCCAGAAACAAATTTCAAACTGAAAATTTCATCATTTACTAAATTGCGAATAAAATGGTATCTAACGTCTATATGTTTCGTTCGCCGCATTTTCTATACTTGATTTCGTGAAATCAATTGTCGATTTGTTGTCGCAAAATAAAGTACTACAGTCGACGCTCGATATAACGACCATCTCCGTCCCAGAGAAAAAGGTCTTTATAACGAGTGGTCGTTATAACTGGTATAATTAAAAAATATATACACGGTCATCATGCATGCCCCGCTGTTCCGAAAAAAATGGTACTTTTTCAAACATTCCAGTTAAATGCCCAAATTATTTTTATCATAGGAATTTTTTAGAAAAATCGTGTGCAAAATATTATGACAGAATATTAAACAAATTTTAAAGTAGAAAATATAGGGAGGAAAATGTTACACACTTGCAAATCTGCTACTACTACTACTACCACAACATTTTCTGAAGATAAAACCAGACAGATGTTTGCCTTTTTGACAGAAGTGATTTTTGCGAAACATTATTTTCTGTTTCAGATATAGGTGATAAATTGTGTTGTTCTTGCTTTTCAAAGAAGCATTTAAAAGTCCCTCGAGAACCCCAAATTTTAAAAACCACTAGATTCAAACACCAAACTACCAACACATCTGTCAACTCCCTTTTCTTAGGAATCTGGAAATTTCTCGATTTTTCCTCCCATTATTTTTTCTGTGCTAGCAGTGGTGAATGGTAATCTCTCCACCCCTCTCAAAGTTCGATTTGACATTGAAAACTACAGGCAGATGTCCGTAAACAATAATCAAAGTCATTTCAAGCTACAAATTTGTTTATTGGAAAGAACACCAGAAATAGCGTCCGCTGAATTCGGTCGCTGTATTGGATTAGACGATACAAAAAGGTCGTTATAATGAAAGCAAATTAACATAGAGTTCATAGGAACCAAGTTGGGACTTTTACCACTGGTCGTTATAATGGGACGGTCTTTATAATGTGTGGTCGTTATAATGAGCGTCGACTGTATCTCCAAGATCGAAGTTCAAATTTTTATCCGCTAGTACATTTTTCAGCCACACAGACTCTTTCGCCGCGTCAGCTAATGCGATATATTCGGATTCCATCGAGGACAAACTCACACATTTTTGCTTCGTTGTTTTCCACAGGATAGGAACTCCGTCGATAAAAATTATCATTCCTCCCAATGAAACTCTGTCGTCCCTACTTGCAGCGTAGTCGGCATCTGAAAAAATTTTCATTTCAATGTTTCGCACTTTGGACAAGTTCAGCTTATATTCTTTGGTAGACCTAACGTAACCTAGAAGCTTAAGTAGTATTTCCCAGTGTTTGATTCCGGGATTTTCCTGCACTTGCGATAAAACATTTACCGCGTAGGTTATGTCGGGACGAGTGCGGTTTGCTAAAAAAGCTAAACTCCCGAGCAAACTTCGATAGGGAATTCTTTCCATTTCTTCTATTTCACATTTCGAATTTGGGCAATCTAATTTTGAAATAACAGTTCCTTTTACTATGGGTAAAGAAGTTATCGGGATTTTATATTCTTTAAATTTTTCACAAATTTCTTCTATGTAACTTTGTTGATGCAAATACAAATTTTTATGATCTTGACAAAATTCGATCCCTAACAATTTTCTCGTTTCTCCAAGGACTTTCAGATTGAAAATTTTTCGCAGACTTTTTATGACTTCATCTATATACTGGTTTTCTTTTCCGAATATTACGATATCATCTACTTAGAGTAATAGGATGGTATTTCGTCCTTTAAAAACGCAATTACACCATTCTACTTTAATGAAATTAATATTTTTTAATGCTTTCTCGATTTCTATATACCAGTTTCTTCCGCTTTGATGTAGTTCGTAGATTGACTTTTTCAGAAGACAAACTTTATTTTTATCTTTACAAAAACCTATGGGTTGGTGCATATAAATACTTTCCTTTAATTCGGCATATAAATAAGCGTTTTTGATGTCTACTTGACAATTTTTCCAACTATAAAAACAAACCAAAATACAAAAAAATAGTCTAATAATTGAAAAATTGACTACTGGGCAAGAAATAGCGTCAAAATCTTCTCTCCTTTGTTGACAACCTAAAATTACCAACCTCGATTTGAATCTTGAAATTTGATTATTTACATCCCTTTTTACGCTGTACACCCATCTATTTCCTAGTATAGTTTTGTTCGGCGGTCTCTCAACTAACTCAAAAACTTTTCTTTCTTTCATTGTATTTAACTCGTCGTTCATGGATTCGATCCAATCTTGAGCATTCTCGGATTCTATAGCGTCCTTGAAACTTGTCGGAATTTTCACCTCAACAATGTTTGCTTCATTTTTTTCAGTTTCGCGTTCTGTATCATTTGCAAATTTAATCTTTCCCGAAAAAACATTCTTTCCGCTGAAATCAAACAGCTGTTTTTCGAATTTTAAATTTTTACTTTTGCAATATTTTTTCATTACATAATCTAAATCTTTGTTTCGTTCCCTCTAAGAAATAATAAATGTCATTTCGCGTTCCGTCAGGTCTCGGCACTGCATTTCTAACCCAATTCAATTCTGATTCGCTTTTCGCAAATTCAGATCCATTTTCTTCTTTGGAAACTTTCTCAGTTGAATCTTCACTAGATGTTCCATCGTCATCGCGATCTTGCGCGCTTTCTTCCTCATCTAACTCGTAATGGAATTCCAAGTATTGAGTTCGTTTTTTAGGTTTTTCTATTGGGTCCAGGACTTCTTCCACTGCATTCTTATTTTCATTAAACTTAACATTACAAGTTTCAATTACTTTTTGCTCGTTAATTAACCAAATTCTATATCCTCTGGTATTTATCGCATATCCGATCATTATTCCCTCAATTGCACGCATTTCGAATTTATTTCTCCGTTGTTTTGGAACATTAACGAAAGCTTTACTTCCGAAAGCTTTTAGGAATACTACCGAGGGTTTTCTTCCGAAAAACATTTCAAAAGGAGTTTTGGTTGTTTTATGACAAATTCGATTCCAAGTGAAAGTGAAACAATATAACGCTTCTGCCCACCATTCATTGTTCATTTTCGCGTCTTTTAGCATTGCTTTTATCCCGTCTAAAGATGTCTTGTTGAAACGTTCGCAAATCCCGTTTTCCTCTGGTGTATAAGCATTTGTTCTTTGGGCTTGAATACCGTAAGAACTTAAATACCGTTCAAACTCTTCATTGCAAAATTCGCCCCCATTGTCTGTACGAATGCTAACAAGTTTCTTTCCCGTTATTCTTTCCATTTTCTTATGATAGTGGATGAATTTGCTTAAAACTTCATCTTTTAGTTTTAAAGTGTAAACAGTCACAAAACGACTAAAATCATCAATTATCGAAAGAAAATATCTACTCCCACTTTTTGATGGCGTTGGTAGAGGAACACAAACGTCCATAAAAACTAACTGTAGTGCAGAATTGGAGATCTTAGGATTTGATTTAAAAGAAATCCTAGTTGACTTAGCTAGAATACAAACTTCACATTTTTCGTCTGGTTTTTCTATTTTTGGAAGACCATTCACGCTTTGATTTCTACTAGTATCTCGGATGTAATCATAATTTATATGACAAAATCTCCTATGCCAAAGGTTAGAGAGTTGATTTTGTTTAACAGTACCGGCATTTACGTTAAATCCGCTTTCTACTTGTTTATTTTCTGCAGTATCGTACTCAAACGGTTCTACATAGTATAAACCCTCTTCTCTACGAGCATAAAATAGCTTTCGGCAATTATTAAAGAACACGCACATTTTTCCTTTACTTCCAACAAAATGTGCACCGGTTGCTTCTAAACGTGCACCGGAGATTAAATTTCTTCTCATGTTTGGGTTGTATAAAACGTTAGTTAACTCTATCCAATTAACTTTCCCGTTCATTTTTACAGCAAATCTCACAGTTCCTCTTCCCAAAACTTTACTATTAGCATTTCCCACTAACAAAGCCATATTTACATCGGAAATTTCTTCGAAATTTTTCATTAAGTTCTTGTTATTACAAAAATGCGTTGTTGCTGCACAATCAAAAATCCAGTGAAACTGATTTCTATTACAATCTTTACCAGCTCCTGATTCAGAGGTCGAAATGTAACTCTCAACTAACATCGAATATTTATCATTGAAGTTCGAAAAGTTATTACGATTTACGTTACTTCTACATTGCGCGATCAAATGTCCGTATTGATGACATTTATGACACGGTCCTATTAACTTTCTATCCTTCGTATTTTTAACATATTTAGCATTTCCTTTGTTTTCTACTCTTTTCCTGTCTTCTTGCTTCTATTAGTAATATTGAAAGCACTCACCTAAGGTTTTTCATTGTCAGCTTTTTCCTGTTTCAGTCTACTTTCTTCTTTCACCAGCTCCTCAGCAATCTTGTTGATGTCAAAATCTTCATCATTCCAACGGTAAATTAGTAGGATTATACCGGTATACTACGGCGGTAGATGCCTAATAACTTGGAAGCCTTGAAAAAGCGAATCTAAACTATGGCCCGCGTCATACAATTTCTTCACTGCTAATTTAACTCTAGCTATAAAAAGACCCATTTCTTCGTTATCTTTATAACGGATGTTAAAGAATTCATCCAAAAGTTGTATAACTCTCGCTCGCGTTTTTGGTTCAAACTGAGCTTGCAGAATCTCCCATGCTTTCTTGCCATCTGCAGTGTCCTGAATAAGTGGTCTGAACTCAGGCTTTATAGCATAATAAAGTGTGGGGTAAGCGCGATCCTGCAACAGGAGAAATTCGCTACGCTCACGACTAGTTGCCTTTTCATCTAAAGCGACTACTTTCCCTTCAATAAATTTCCAACATCCTTTATCGAGAAGTAAGACTTTAACATCTATTTTCCATCTATCCCAGTTCTTTTTGCTGAGCAGTTCAAAACCTTCGTGGAGCAAAGCCATGGCTGTAAAGCAATGTTCAAAATTTCTAACTTAAACTTGAAAATCTTCAGACTTTAAAAAGCTCATAAGATTTTTCAATCCTTACGGCCCCCGAAGCCGATATATCTCTCAAATAAAATAGTGCAACATGGGCACGGCCCATAACCCTTCTGTTGGGAAAAATAATTCCTTTCCTGAACTTTCCCAACGTTCTAAGCCCATGTAGCAGTTGTTTTTGAAAGAAAAACTAATTTTTTAAAAACTCGTCGTTTATTTGAACACTCAATCAGAACTATTTAAAGGATAATAAAATAAAAACAGAATCGCTTAAAAACAAAAACCATCTCCATCTATCAACTTGATAGTCACCCTCACTCACTCATTCATTCCAAACCCCCCCCCCCCCCCCCATTCCATCTCAATGCACGTGTCTTATGCACGTCGACTCGGCACGTGCCGATCGCCGATTGGTGATGTGTTGGGCTAAATGCCTTTATTTTTGTTTCTTGAAGGATTTCACCAATATTGTTTAAAAAAAAAAATTTTGTGACTTACCTTTTGCCATTCCGGGAGAAAAACCTTGCGCAGGAAATCCCATCCACCTGCCACCGACACTCAAATGTCCGAGTTTGAATCGGAAGTGTTCGGAAAAATATGTGGCACGCTATGATTGGTTGCCGTCATTCGGCAGACGTCGGTAAACTTCCGACAGAGCACATGTCGATCACATGAGGAAACCATGTTGAGGTGTTGAGTGCTGAATGCCAAATTAAATAAGAATTGTGCAACCTGCAAGCTGTGTTTTCTCCGGGTTGTGTTGTTCTTGCAATATGCAAATAATGTAACGTCACATTGTTACGTGCAAGGTCGGATCTGGCTACAAATACTCTGACCTGCCGTAGCTCGATCGCTACTTTTCTTTTACTCGTCTCCTCGTCTTGTGTTGTTGGTGTTTTGTGAATGTGTTTGTCAATGTCATCATAAATTTTTCGCTACTGGCCTCTCAGGTGAGGTCTGATCTTTCCTGAATAATGCACTGCTGATGTCTTCAGTTGGAAAGCGCGTGCTGTTATGACGTCTATCAAAGTGAAAAGTTATAATTTTCCCTGATGTGGGTCGTTTGTTCTCCGAGGAAGGAGGGTCGTGTCCATCTTCGATATGTTTTTTTTTCTCCTGATGTGGTGAACTTTGCTAACAAGGTATGAACTGACCAGCCTGCAATTCTGGTGGAAATTGCTATGCCGTCCATCTACCTGTGAAGTGTCACTATGGAACATCGACAGGACTTTTGATACCTGCATGGACTTATTGTAAGATCTTTTTTAATTTTTCTTCGGAGAACCAAATCATTGTGTTGTAATTATTTTCTCAATATATGTTAAATAAATGTTTTTCAGTGTAAAGAATGATTCATGTTTTATTTTCTTCGGGCAGACCACTCCCTCAAATTTTTAGTTGGAAATGAGTTGCCTAATTTTCAGCTTAGCTGTAGGCCATTAACCTCAAATTACATCCAACATGATGACGTCAATCGCGTCAGCCCGCACCCAACCGACGTGCAAGAACGAATTTGCATGGGAATCAATAATGTTTTCAATAGCCAACAAAGATGACGGCATTTACCAGCAGAACAATGCAAAGTGCCATACTGCTGGCAGTGTACTTGCATGGTTCGAAGAGCACTGGGATGAGTTTACCATTCTCCCCGGACCAGCAAACTCACCTGCCTTAAACCCAATCGAAAATCTGTGGGACCATCTCGATCGGGTTGTTCGCGCCATGGATCCTCAACCGCGTAAACTAGCGCAGCTGGCCACGGCATTGGAGTTGGCATGGCTCAACATCCCAGTGACCAGCTTCAGGAACCTAATTACCTAATTGACTCTCTTCCTGCACGTCTCGCAGCAGTCCGCTTTGCGAAAGGTGGTTCCTCTGGCTATTGACAAGTGGTCACATTAATGTGACTGGACTTTGTATATAGTATGTCAACATAGGTGAATGTAATGAAGGAGAAGGGGGCTCAGCAGAGCCAAGCATTGCGACCAGAGGTCTATTGTACTAAACCCCAAACAGAAGTCTCAAAACAGACCAGTAGCTGAAGCAAAAATTAGCATGCATTTAATGGGAACATCATAAATCTCCCACAATTGGAGTAAGTGGCAACCAAGGAGTTCAAACCTGTAGGCAGAAAAGACATTGCAATCACACAAAATGCCCTCCTAACACTTTTGATTCAGGCCTATGAGCCCTTTTGTCCTTATACTAGGGCAACCTCTATTAAGTTCCATTGTCTGTCGCTGTCCATCTAGGTTGCGCCAGTTATGGTAGTTTTTTTCCAAAAAAATATCAAAAACAGCAGTCCTAATAAGATTTTTTGAAATTCTAATTGCTGGCTTTGGGCCAACAAAAGGGGTATCAGAACCTTTCCAAGTAAGGTAATCAACCATTTCATTTTCCTTCACCCCAGAGTGTCCAGCAAAGAGTAACCTCCTTCAGCTTTGCAAGAGTGCGAAGCAGATGCCTTAACAACCTGATTAAATGCATTTAAGGCAGTTTGACTATCTGAGCAGATGTGAACACATTTGTTTCTATAGCCTCGATAGATGAATAGAGGTAGCAAATGCTTATTGTTTCAAGTTTTTAAAAATGCATTGCTTATTAGCATTCTTCAAGTCTCAATGTTTTTATTACAAACCTGTTAGAAATACAGTCGGATCTCAATAACTGAAACCTTATAACTTGAATGTTCCTTTATCTCGAAGTTTTTATTAGGTCCCAAATGCTTGAGACTGTCGTGAAAACTTCCCATTAGTCTACTTACCAATAACTCGAACAGTTTACCCAATCCCTAGGGACTTTGAGTTATCAAGAGTTGACTGTAGCTCCCTCTACAAATGTTCATAACAATGAAATAATTTTGACAAAACAAAGGGAAGCAATTTCTATTATTCAAGAATATTTTTGATTAGCACAAGGATGAGGACTAAAATTTTTTAAAAAAAAAAGGTCAAATACCTTTCTTTCTTCAGTGGTACCTTCAGAATATATACATCTCCATTCCCATGCAGCAAAAATATTGGCCAAATTGTTTGTTCTCCAAACATTTTTACTCCTCTTGATTCACTTTGCAATTGAACTTGAATTTTAACAGGTAGTCCAAAATCAAAGCTGACAGCATTTTCACCAAAACATGTGGAAAATGATATTTTTGCCTCAGATGACAAATAAGAACTCCTTGCACTAGCTCCAAGGGATATTACCTGTGTCGGTGTTTGAGGCTCAGTCACATCATAAATCCTGTTAAAAAGAATAAAAAGAATTAAATTACTGCATTATGAATTCATTAACAAAAAGACATTTTAGATAATAATGTCTGCCATACAAAAGTATCCATTAAGTTTCAGTGAATTAATTTAATTTAAAACTTATCTCCTCAAAAGTCAAAATTCCATTTTATTTTGGAAATGGACAAAGGCAATGAAAAATAAATAAATAAACAGTAAGAATAACTTTTAATTCTTTCACTCGTTTTTTCCTAATTAAACTGAACTGTTTACCTTCATGAAATTGCGATTATACTGATGTGGGCAGGTAAACAGCAGTATACAAAGAAATGAGTTTTCGAGATACTTGAAGAAAAATGTTTTGGATTCAATACTGTTACAAATCCTGTAATTTGTAATTATTTTTATGATTAATTTGTTGTAATCTGGCTAAATTTGTCATTTATTCCATTATCTTTCATCTAAAATTGTCTTAGTAACGTAACCTGTAAATAGTTTCTTGTAATGAATATACAACCTCCTAACATTGGACTGAGGTATATGGTCCCCCCCAATTCTGAATGATAAGATTTGTGAATGGAACAAAAGGAAAATATGAGAAATTGGCAGAAAATTGCAGGATTTTCTGGATATTTCCTTGCTAAGTATAAAATGCCGGGGGCCTTGTGAATGAACAGGAGGGTCAGTTTTGCTTTCTAACTCTTTAGTCTCGTTTTTCACTGCTGTCTGTGAATGTATCAGCACTGGTGCTGTGATTTTCAAATTTGTTCTTTTCACGTATTTTGGATTTGAACGCGTGGTTTACTGAGTGATGTACAGTGTTTAACGATGTTCGATTAATTGCTGGATGTTTGCAATTGTTACCTGCTCTATTATTAATATTTTTAAATAAATCTCCTCTGTTTTCTCAAGAACTGTGTCATCATTTCCAAAAAAGGTTTAATCCTTAACAATACTAACAATAGAAAAATGTTAGAATTAGGCATTTTTATTGTGTGTTTTTTTTTTCCCCAGCGGAAACCAAATAAGCAAGCTTGTACAGTAAAGCTAATGCCTAATAGATGACAAAAATGCAAAAAAATGAAAAATGAAATAGCTGCAGTTAATGCACTTTATCTACCCACGGCAGTATATTCACACAACGGAGTAACATTAGCAATGCCACACTGACTAAACAGCCACTTGATCAGGTCACTAGTATTCATTCCAGTGAGAATGAATGGCTATGGATAGTTTATAATTGCACTGATGAGGGTAATTAGTAAAATTTACGATATGATACATTGATCAAGTTTTGATTCCTTCCGAAACTTGCACCATTTTATATTTGCTTTAATAAATATATTGAACCAACAATGCCCCCTAAAATCACAAATGGAACAAGTTCAAGAAAAAAAAGGCCTTTAAGAAAATCAGTTACATACAGATATACCTCTGGTTTTTTAAAGGTGTGAAAATGATCCGACACTTTTCAGTGGAGTGAAATTAATTTTGGAGGCGAATGAAATGTACAAAAATAGCAAGTAGCAGAATAATTATTAGTTCCAGGGGGGGGGGGGGGAACCTTCTAAGGATGAAATGGAAGATATTAGTGAAAGGAGAGATGTGTACTATTTTGATTTTTAACAATTAAAATGTTTGCCGTTTTGTATTTGAAAAGTAAATGTATTGCTTTGAAAATTACAATTAATTTTTTTTTCTCATTTTCCACATAAAAATCTTTTATTCAATATACTTAACACAAAAATACATTGGGCTATATTTTTTAGTTATGTTACCAACTAGTCGACCCGTGCGGAACTCTGCACTGTGCTTCAAATCGTTTCATTAGGCATTTCGCTCTTTAAAAATTTCAAAGAAAGAACATTATGAAGAAGAACCGAAAAAAGTAAACGAAAAAAATAATCGCAAAAATGAGGCATGTAATTTGAAGACATCAGCAACAAAACCTCGTTAAATACAACGTTGTGATAATTTGATCATCGCTCACCTTTTGCGTGCACGTATTTTCAATGCAAACATAGATATCATTAAAAGTGTGACTGAGGGACTCGTGAAAAAGCAGTAATTGTGCATGTGAAAAAATGGGTTGTGGCAAATACAGTCCTGGTCATTTGAGCATCTGACAGAAAAAAAAAGAAACATTAAAGAGATATTTATTGGCACGGATTCGAACTGGCCCTATTCTGATTAACAGCACGACACTGCAACAAACCTAGCAATTGCGCCTTCTTTTTCGAATGCTATTCATTGAGGGAATGCGTAATAAAAAACAGCAAAAAAGCTTCTTGCCAAAAAAAAAAAATAATAATAATAAGATCATTAATCTCTGTGTTTTGTCATGATAAAATTATTCGTAAAACATGGAATCTGATTAAAGAATGAGGAAGATTTCGCGTAGCGTTTGAAACAAACATTTTAGAGAATTAATAAATTAGATTGAAATAAGTTTTTATTTTTGAATATTCAACAATTTCCCATAGCAGGCTTCTTTAACCTGTACGGCTTAAAAGCCCGCACTTGTTTTTCTTTTAATCGAACACTTAAAATTCAAAACCAAAACCAGTTGAACTGAGTCCGTTTTTTAAGTATAATTTTTCGAACGTAGACAAAATGTATTTTTTTTAAGCCGAAAGCAGAGGAGTAGAAAATGATTTCTTACTAATGAAGTTGATAATAATTTTAATGTTTTATATCTTATTCGAATAAATAATTAAAGATTTACTGGTTGAAACTCGTAGTTTTAATTTGGCGTAGTACTTTTTCATTTGTACAAAAGGTCGAACACTGCTATTAGAAAAATCTACATTTCAGCATACAATGAAAATGTTTTTCTGCACAAAAAGGATTCCCTTAAAGTAAATCATCTAATCCTTTTTTTATGCTTACATTCTGCTTAGTGGTCTGGAAGGAGTCAAAGCTTTAAAAAAAAAGAAAGAACACCCTTCAATTAACAGTCAACTTATCTGAATGATAACTGTAGCCTGCATAAAGGAGTCGAAACACCAAGTAGCATTCCCACTGCATTTATTTTATTACGTGCGTTATCTGTTGTATGTTATGAGTACATGTAATGCTTAATATTACTGTAAATTTGCTATTATGTCGGACAGCCCGAACTGACCTGAAGTTCAGACAGTTTATAGCCGAATGCTCTACCGAAAAAAGAACCCACAGGTAATTTTAAATTTTGTTTCTTGCCAAGAAGTGTTTTTATTTTTGAAAATTTTTACAATTTGTTATCACAGGCTGTTTGAACCGTAATAACTTAGACAGGGGCGGCATTTCAGCATTTCATTTGGGGGGTCGAGTTTCTCAAATATGTATTACCACCGTGCGGTCCCAAACACACATTAGCTAACAGGAAGTGGCCATAAAATCGGTTTAATATGAATAAAAATTAGTGTTTGGAAACAATTAAAATTTTGATTCACTTTCTAATATGTTATCATGCAAAACATCTCGATACTTAACTTTTTATACCTTTTGGAAAAGTTTTAATGCATGATTTTTGGAATTCAGAAGAGCAGGGAATCGTGTTAGTAATCTATCAGTGTCCAGTGTCGTGCTGTTTTGCCAGTACAGCTAAATAGAACGAGCTGATGTGTGCATCACATGACTTCCTTTTACTCTAATTTTAATGTCATTTTCCCATTATTGGCAATTTTAATGTGATTCAATAGTTAACTCTCTAAATATAACCATCAGTGGCCAAATTGAAACCAGCTTTGAAAAAAAAAAAAAAAAAATCCGCCAAATTTGTCGCCAGTTTGGCGATAAAACTTCGCGACCAAAAGACGGGCGATATATCGCCAAGTGTCCGCCAAATTATAACACCACTTGAGTATACATTGAAATTAACCATGATTTCCCCCCAAACAGGGGCAAAAGACCCCTTGCCCCTGTTGCAACACCGGAATGCAACCAAAAAGGGGGGTGCACAACTAGACCCCACTAGGAGTCTACGTACCAAATTTCAACTTTCTAGGACATACCATTCTTGAGTTATGCGACATACATACGCACATACACACGTACATACATACGTACATACGGACGTCACGAGAAAAGTCGTTGTAATTAACTCGGGGAATGTCAAAATGGATACTTCGGGTTTTTATACGTTCTTAGGCACTTATCCGCGTGTGAACCGTGTTGAAAAAAAACTCAACATTAATTCGGGGGTGGGCAAAATGGAAATTAAGGTCGAATTTTGAGTGAAATTTTTTTCGCTAATACAATACTTCCTTTTCTGTAAAAGGAAGTAAAAAATGGTGAAAAAGCTCATGCCCTTTAGCATGTATGACTTCGTTTGAATTTTTTGCCCATTGTGCTTCGAAAATAATTCTCTAACCTCCTGAGACATAAAAAAATCTTTCTCTATTAGCTGAGCTGATTGGAATAGTTAAAAAATATTTGAAGTAACAAAGTTATCTATAAAAACACTTGATATTTTGCTCTTCAAAATCTCCCAGGCAACTTCAAAACTGTGAGGGGCTGAATTTTTCATCATTGAATAATCTAGTCTCGTCGGCGCTCTCAGCTTCAATGAGATGTCATCTGCCTCCAGCTCTGTTATTCACTATTCCAGACTGATGAGTTCATAACAAGGACGAAACTGCAGTCTCTGTATTTGATAACCGGTCTTGTCGGTATATTGCTTGTAATTTTTCTTGCCTCATGCTAAAAATTTACTCATAATTGAAACATTTTATTTTGCGTTTTCAAAATCCAATCCAGATAATATAGAGCCAACCATACAGAAAAATAATTATCATCAAATCTTGAGTTAATTTCACTCGAAACTAAATCTATTATTTCATACAAAATATTGAAAAATCAATGTTTGACTTCACATTATCATGTAAATTGGCTCGGAGGAAGAATTTTTTTGAAAAGATTCACACTTGAATGAAATATACATCTTATGTAAAATCTATTTTCAGTTTCAATTGTAAATTGAATTATGGTAGTATGGTGCACAAATCAATTGTAGATTGAACTGTCGCTAGAATAGTCCGAAAATTAAGGGTAGCGGATTGAAGATGTTTTGATAGAATAAAGCATTTTTCAAAAATTCCCTCAATACAAATTGAATAAAATTTCAAACGAAGTCATACATGCTAAAGGGTATGAGCTTTTTCACCATTGAAAGAAGCATTTTGTAATAATTCTTCCAGTCGTCAAATCACTGCTTTGAAGTTATCGAGAAATGTTTTTATGGTTTTAACTCTTGTGAAGAACATCTTGTGTCACTCCGAGATTGCATAATTATAGAGCCCCATAAAAGGTATTTGTTGATATATTTTTTTTTATTCAATTACCACATGCATTTTTAAGAAGTTTCTATGAAAGTATATAATGCATTGAGCAGCTGAAACGTGTTTCTAGCAGAAGAAAGCAATGAACACTCATTAAATAAATATACACTTAAAAAGTGAGCGTAAAAGTGAATTAATATCAAGGAGTTTTCTTGTGAAAACCATGCAACCACACCAGTTTGCATGAGCCTCTCATATTGGACATACCATCATTACACCGGGCACACACGTATGAGATATTTAGCCTATATGAAGAAATGTCTTCTTTAGTTAAAATTAACCATGGTTCTCTTTCAGCTTTCTATCTTCTGAAAAATTCGGAAAATGCTTCATGAATTTTTAAGTCACCATCCAAATAACGAAAAACATTTTTTCTGGGAATGTGTCGAGTTGCATCAAGTAGTTACTGAGAACCAGCAAGTTTTTTAATGAACATTGATTTCCGACTTACATAAATTGAATTCACCCATTTTCTATCATTCTATTCAAAAAATTTGGGGGTGCAGCCGCCCCCTCTTGACCCCCCTATTTGCCGCCCCTGAACTTAGATAGCAGCATGTGTTCATCATTTAACAGTACGGTTAAAATACAAAATAATTTGAACTAAGTTCTTTTTTAAGCGTGGCTTTTCAAATGTAGTAAAAATGTGATACGCTATTTGTTTTTTTGCAAAAAGAAGAAAAACATATATATTGCCCTTTAAATTGTGGTAGTATTTTTTTATTTGTACAAAGAGTCAAAAACTCATTAGAAGAATCTATATTTCAACATACGATTTATTATATTTTACTGAACAAAAAACAATTCCAATGTAGTCTGAAATCCTAAACCTGATACTTATATTTTCGCTTACATTATGCTTTAATTTTCTTCCCGGAGCCAAAGCTTAAAAAAAAAAAAACCTTGCAATTGAGTATCAATTTAGCTCCGTGTTGCATCAAGTTTTCATAACAGCTACGAGCGTTTCTACCTCATGTATTCCCTCATATTTGTTATCCATTGTTCATGTAATGCGCGATATTTTTATAATTTTTTGATGCAGGTTGTCCGGACGTGGGCCCGAACACGCATTCTCCTGGTTACCAGTCGAACACTCTGTCGATCAAGCTATTCAGCTCTGTCGGTAACAGTGCAAGTTAAAGTTATAAGTTTAACCGAAAACTTCATTCTGGTTCTTTAAAACAGGTTTTTTTGCCCGAAAAACACAATTTTTAGACCGTGGGTCTATTTTTCGTCAGTAGCCTGCACGATAAGCTTTAAAATAAGGTGTAAATCAAAGAAATCGATCAAGAATTGAAGAAAATCTCCCGTAGAAACCAAAAACAGGCTACAGAAATAATATATAAGGATTTTCAAAGCGTAAAAAACGCTTTGGGGTTATTCAAATAACATCACATATTGAAGGGGGGGGGGTGTTTGAAATTGCAACAATTTTTGACAAGGGGGAGGGAAAAAGCAACAAAAAGTGACCATGACACATCTTGGTAGAAATAAAAACATTTCTATGGCAAAATGTAGGGTGCAATATAGTGTGACATGTGACAAGAGATGGGGAGGTGGTAAGTTGAAGTGTGACAAAAAGGAGAGGGGGTCTCAAATATGTTGAAAAAGTGACATTTATGGACAGTTCCTAGTAGAGGTATTAAAATCTCTCCATTTACATATGAGGCAGTGAGAAGCAAAAGTATGTAAGCACCAAAATTGAAAATTTGGAGTTAACCAGTACAAATGGTAGATGAGCTTCTGCTTTGTTTTGGTGCAAGAAATAGTACAAGTATCCCTGGTAGGTGCTGCTACACAGCATGATTTAGCAAAAACATTTTTCAATGAAAGACTACCAAGGACTGGAATAAACAATGGGGAATGTCCACTTTCATACCTTTGCTTTTCATTGCCTCATATATGGATAAGATTTGACTGCAGCCATCATTTAAACAACCCAGATTTCTGCACAACTTCAACACTAACTTTAACACTAGAACTACGGGAGGGATAATTTTGACCCAAGCAAACCTTTTTTGCTAACTGCTCCCCTGTATTTCCATAAAATGCTTAACCCTTCCTTGACTTTTCCTAAATCATCGTACTGTATAATAATATAAAGTTTTTGAAAAGATTTTTTTGTAACCCCAACTGAAGGGGTGATACCTGAAAGCGTGGGCAGGTGTCATTTTGAGCCTTTTGAGGAGAAAAAATAAAAATACATTTACTGATGCTGAAACAGAGCACGAACTCATAGAACATATCATTGCAAGAACTTTAAGCATTCAGAATGTTTTTGCATGTAAAAAGGGGTATTAGCAACTAGTTTCTGAAATGCATCTGAAACAGTGCTGATCATTTCAAGGGTATTTTAAACTTTTTAAAAATAACTTATTATGCATCCATAAAATCACTACATCTCTTAAATAAACTGCATTCATTATAAATATGTTTAAAATAATTTTTACAAATGTATACCATTATGTAGGGAACTATGCAGATTTCTTCTCAGGAGTTAAAATGACACCACCATAATTCAGTTATGCGAAGACCTCCGTAATTCTAGTGTTAAAAAATATTCTCTCCCTCAGTGTTATCATTCAATATTTTATAAATTTTTAAACTATAAGTCTGATAGTCATTTCATTAGGTGTAATAGGTGTGTAGAATAAAATTAAGTGCCTAACTTTATCAAACTGACAGTATTCCGGGCAAGTACGGAAAAGTTCACATGACATAATTCAGATGAAATTTACTCTACTTTCAATAACAAACAAAACTTATGAATAATATAATTTCACGTGCGTAATACCTGATGTAATTATCAGTACTTAAAACAGTCAAATGAGTATTTGAAGAACTGCCAGGATGCCATAAAGCTTGAACTACACTTATTCTATTAGAGCAAACAAAGAAGTATTCTGCAACATTCCAAGACCTGTAAGAGTTAAAATATATACATAGAGAAAGAGACTGACAAAAACTAAATTCTTAGGCGTCACAAAAAAAATTCAAATAGGGGAATGTGGGACAAAGTGAAATAGTTAAGATAACTTATTTTTTTCAAAACAAACAAATTAAAAATTTGTTCTGAAAATCACGGAACATAAAGATAGACAATGTATACAAAAATAAAACTTGCTTTGAAACATTATTTTTCATTTTTGGCAGTAAATTCGTCCCTTCAAAAACAGATGGACATTTTTCACTTCTTTTTTTCATGGGGCAAAGTGAAACATAAAATTTTTTTTTAATGAAACATTTTCCATATGATTGTTAGAGATATTTTTGATAAGATAAATGAGTAAATAAGAATTTATAAACAAATGAAAAGGAACTGAAACAATAAAAGAATAAATAAATATATAGATGAGAAAAATAAATGAATGAATTAGAAAATAAGAGAATAAATATGAATTAAATAAACAATACATGAAGGAATGTACGTAAAACAATTGATAAAATAAATATAAAAGTGATTTGTTAAAAGATTGAATAAGTAGAATTTAAATACCTATTTCACTTTGCCCCATCTACTTTGCCTTGCATGCACTTGACTAACTTTACAAAACATTCAAAATAGAAATAAGCTTAATATTAAATAAATAAATACTTCATCGAACCCCATTATTAGGTCTCAATTAATATTTCAAATGTTTATGTCAAGAACTTTACCATTTAATAATAACCAAAATAATTTTCGACTTACAACAAAATTTTTCAACATGAGTATCAATTTTGGAAAATTGCTTGTATTATGGTATTTTTTTTTTAATTTTCAGAGGTACTTTTCTCTTGACTAGAATAGACTACACGTGTTACTACATAGTTAAAATATTACTAGTTAAGTGGCAGCAAAAGCAGAGTAAATCTCTCACCACTTCACTTTGCCCCACATTCTCCTACCTGACAAATTATTTATTGGAATTTATATGCAAATTCAGTGTAAAGTGGCATTTGAAAGATTCTTGTTCTGATAAAAGTAACAACTAAGATATTTTTTGGAGTCATTTAGTCTTTTTTTTTTTTTTTTTTTTTTTTGGACCCTATATATTTTTGTATGTTACTGTTAAAGACCAATATTAGAGAATGTCAACATCCATTGGTGATCTACTGGAAATATTCAATCTTTTACCAATGCCTTTGATGTGTGATATTAACGTTCACTGGTAAATGACCATATTTATAAGGGCTTGGTCTTTCAGGGTATACATACTTATTATAAGTTATTTTTAAATTTTAGATTGATTTTTGATTTGAGAATGGGAAGTAAAAAATCTATTGGATACCCTTCAAATTGGTTTTGAACCAGGGACCTTTGTGGTAAAAAAAATTTAATGCTCTCCAATCGAGCCATACTTACAAGCTTTGAATTCAAGTGGTAATACTTTCTTTTCAACTTAACTAATTGAAAAAGAAATTCATGATATCAGTGACAGATCTGATATTTATCAAAATATCGGATATTTTCGTAAATACCATGACATTTTCAAACCCTGATAATTATAAAAGGCAACAATTTCTCTTCACCTTATTTTTTTCAGCATGTCAAAAATCATTAATTGTTTCAATTTTGAACAACTTTTTCTAGTATTCGATAAAGAAAAGGATGATGTACAGGGGTATTGAACTTCAAGAAATCATCTAAAGACTAATAAAAAATGTTAATTGACAAAAAGTAAATTATGGAAAAAAAACCTTGACAAAATGCAAATTTTTAAGTATGTTTTTTGAGGTTGTACCTACTGTCTGCGTAACATACATTATGTTCTGAGGCTACAATAAATCACTCTTTAGATTCAGATAAAGCTTTGAGCTTACAACATTTTGATTAAGCAGTAATCACAAAGCCTTTTGTTATTTATTTTTCCGGTGTGAAAAGATAAGTATTTTATTTAACAAGTTCCAAGTTTCCTTTCTTTCTTTTTTATTATTTCATTTTCAATATTTAGAAGTATTTAACAAGAATACTTGAAAGACATAAAAATATAAGTATTTTACCTTCCTACTATAGCTTCATTTTTATCACCCGTTGCTCCAAATTTCCCATACCTCCAAGGAACTTGGAACACCATCACACCATTCTTCCCAGTTAGTGAAAGCAAGCTGCCAGTTTGATTAAATAAAATCGACTCAACTTCAAACACTGGAGGATTGGATAATGTGAGTGTCTAGAACAGAAGATAACATTAGAAAGCAAAACAAATAAAAAAAAAATGGTCAACTATATTCACTTGTAGTGCTGCCAGAAATTACTTGCTGGAATCATAAAAGGGTTTAGCCAAAAAAACTTCTGGGGTGTACGTCAGAGAGCAGATAACCTAACTCTGCCCCAGAGCCTTAAGGTCCTCGTGGCTTAGCTGTTAAAGCATCGGGTTAGTGACACGAACATCCATGGGCTAAAATCCCGACACGGACAAGTATCGCTCCTCCGCATCCGTACACCACATATTGGTGACCTGGCGATGCAACAGATGACTGCATGTCACGCAGGAATATGAGTATGCCATAGGCACTTAATTCCTCAAGCAATGCTCCCTCGTCAGCCAAAACGCTGGCACTCAGTCTCACGCTCCCAACTGAGGATGCTCACATGCCTCTCACTCCGCAGCAGCTCTCGGCAACAACCACTGTAACAACGATAGCCAGGACACCTGGTTTTGGTGCCTCATCTGTTAATAGTTCACCTTACACTTTCTTGGAAAAATTTCTTAAATATTCCTATGTTAACTGAAGTTTGTGATGAGTCATAAATTCTGAAAAGAATACTTAACTCTCCTTTTTTTTAATTTGTGGAATAGAGAAACATTTGAAAATTATATACGGTAGACCCTCGTTTTACGCGGGCATTACATTCCTTGGAAATGCCATGTAAATCAAAACCAAGTAAATTGAGACTTAGTAGTAGTGTTAAAATATAGCGGTAAGGTTCTGTAGATAAAAAACTACTTCATTCTAGTGATCACTAATTGTATAATAATTTTAATGTGTACTTATATTGATTTTTATGCAAAACATTCATAAAGAAAACATAAATTAATTCCGTGTTTTATTTATAAGGAGGAGCTGATAATGATAGTCTTTTAGCAGTCATTAAGAATTTTTCTCCGTAATTCTTTGCAGAGGATTAACGCATCCATGATCACTTGCGTCATTTACATGATAGAATCTTGTTTCACTAACAAATCAGAAAGATCACAGGGGTCTGGCCAGAGGATATTTGGGTCCGTTAACGGACCCTTCACAACCAACCAAAACGGACCTTTCACAAAATCCCGATCAAACAAAACGGACCTTTCACAAAATCCCGATCAAACAAAACGGACCCTTCACAAAATTCTGATAAACAAGATCGGATCTGTCACAAATTGTTTATTGAAAGAGCAAATCTGAAAGCAAAATAACGCATATTTCTGTGTATAAACCGATAAATTTTGGAACCTTTTTTTAAGTCAAATTAGAGGGATCAGCTTATACAAAATCGGCTAATTTTGAAAAAAAAAAAAAAATGGCACTCTTGCGATGCTCCTGCTCCTGCAAGCCGCTCCTGCTCCTGCAAGCCGATGCTCCTGCTCCTGCAAGCGATAAATAATTGCTACTGCCAAATAAATATAATGGTTGTTTGTTTTATCACAGCTAATTAGCAGCGGTGTTGTTGTAAACTTTTCTGAAAAGGCATTGGTAAGCACTTTTTCTCTGCTCATGATTTAATAAACAATAATAATATATATCTGCGAAATGAACTTAGAACTGCAAAGGGATAGTAAGGGTGAGGAAAAAATATGATCGCTTCAGATAGGGTTACCAACTTGAAAACTATCACCACTTAGCGTCTGGCGTTGAACCTTTATAATGACTTGATTGGAAAATATTCTCATCATTTTGTTGGCTTGTCAATATTTGCGTTTTTGCGATGTTTAATTGTTATTTTGGGAGAAAATTATATGGGTTTTGATTTTTCGATGCTAACAAGGATGATTAACTTTAAATAAACTTTTAATTACCGTTTTTTTTTCTTTAGATGTCTAACATCCGATATGAGAATCATATTTTGTTCCTTTTTCAAGCTAACTTCACTTTATTAGGATTCAAATAAATGAAAAGTCTCTTTATTTCTGTTAGAACTCTCATTTCAAGTTTTTAAAGCAAAATTAAATTTTTTGTTATGAGTCAAAAATTAAAATGCTGAATAGATGGTTTATTTTATTTTATTATTATTATTTTTTTGTTTTTTTGGGTCAACTGTGTCCACAGATATTAATGATATGTTATCATAGGACTCTAAAATGCAATTTTAAAATAATTTTAACAAAAATATTTCTTTTACAAGCCGTTTTTATACTTTTGATGCCTTCACTTTGAGAATTGCGATCTCTTTGCATCCGCTATGGGAATCCGATTTTTTTAATTTTTGATGATTATTACGCTTTGTTAAGAGGTAAACAATTGAAATATCTTTTTATTTTTGTTAAAATCACGGAATTTATAAGTTTTAAACGAAATTCTGTGCTTTTTAAGAGTGTCTTGGGTCAAAATGTTGAATGCTGAACCCTATTCTGAATTTTGTTTTATTTATTTATATTTTTGTTACAATTATTTTAAATATTGTACAGAAATATATTTAGTATAAAATTTAACATAATGCAGAATGGTAGATAAATACTGATACTTAAAAGAGCGATGCACCCCCCCCCCCCCCCCGCCAAATATCAGAAGAAAAATCCAGAATGATTTTCTCGTCATAGAAGAGGAAAACACTCAACTTTAAGTTTAATTGATGCAGTTTGTGCCATCTCTAAATTCTAAAATTTCGTTTTAACAAAAAAAAAAATTTTTTTTCTTTTTTTTTTGCGAATTTTTTTGATTTTTCACAAAATTAATTCTATTTTTACAAAATTATTTGATTTTTCACAAAAAACGGACCCTGTGAAAAATTTTGGACAGACCCCTGGATCATTTCTATTGTCTAGGAATGACTCAAAAATTTCAATGTAAACGTTTTTGGTTGTGTGTCACCGATGTCAGTATCATCGTAGGTTTTGTCCTCCTTTGTCACTCCTAAAAGCTCTTCTTCCAGTGAGTTCTGAACTGTGTGAGTTTAGTAACTTAACTTTTGGAAAGAGTTTTGGAACCAATTATATAAAATGTCTCCGGTGGCCCTAGCTCGATTATTAGAATGCCAAAATGCAGTTTATTAAGTGTAATCTGCAATCTTTAGGAGTTTGGATTTTTAAAGAGGGGAATATTGTATCTGTTTGCATTGCCGCATCCGCGTAAAACTGAAACTCATCTGTGTAAAATAAAATAAAGGTATCAAATCTTAAACCACGTATAATCGAAACCGCGCAAAACTAGGGTCTACTATATTTGTTGGTGTCAATATTATCTCTTCCAAGATACATAGGCGGCAGGTGAACAAAAAAGTAGGGGTCAAAAGAAGTGTATGGGTTAAGGTGCATGGCCCCTGGGTTTTTTTTTTTTTTTTGGTAAAATTAAGTTATATTACTTACTGGTTTTTAATGTAACTGATTTAAGAACTTCTAAAAATGTATAAAATAGCATCAAAAATAGGGATAATGGCCCCCGCTATATTTTTTCTTTTCAATTTTTTGAAATAAGATGAGAAAAATTCACTTATTTAGAATTTTTAAGATTTTAATTTTGTGAAATAAATTAAAACACCCTATAAAACATCATTTTTTAATCGATTATTAATTTTTAACTCTGAAAAGGGCAAGGTCCCATTATTTCAGGAAGTGAAGAGGCCACCTATGCCGATATAAATACATCTGAGGATATTGTATTTGAGTTCAAGCTAAAGCAGATGACAAATATATATCATGAGAGGATAACGACAGATATAAAGAACTTCAAATTGAACCATCCTCAACAGAGACATCCCACACACAAAGCTAATAGGATTAATAAAATTTTTTACAGGGTTCGTTCTCAATTTCAGAAATAAAATGAAGGAGTTCTGAAGGAGTAAAATGAGAATCTGAAGGAGTACTTTTGGGGTATTCTTAAATGTTGTCACACCTTTTTTCAACATATTTGATCCCCTTCCCCCTTCGTCACACTTCACCTTACTCCTTTCTTTGTCACATGTCATTTTTCATAAACATATTGTTATAATAACTATGTGATGTCACTTTTTGTCTCCCCGTCAAGTAATGGCAAACCTTGTGGATGACTTTATAGAGTGTCAAAACTGCGATTTACTAAACAATAGTTTTATTGACACAATCATTTAATATAGTACTATTTACTAATATATTTTTAAATACTTAAATAATAATTACACAAACTGCCTTTTGTTGCTGAGAGTGTGGTGAGCAGGGTTGGCCGGATTGGACCCAATTGGGTCGGACCCAATGGGTTTTTTTGAAAAAACCCATTTAAAAAAAACCCATTATTTAGCCCACTTTTGGGTTTTTTAAATTTTCTGAGAAGTTTAAAAAAAATTAATTTAAATACTTTCACAATTTAAACTTCTTTTTCATTTCTTCTTCACCACAAACATTGGACATAAAAAATAAATTTTTTGAAATAGTATTTCTTAACTCTTAACAGCATTAAAAAAATGTTTCAAAGATTTTAAATAAATATATTTAACTTTTTTCTTTAACTGATAAATAAATGGACTCAAATTATTTTGACTAAGTCCTGTCACGTCTGATTTTCCCAATATTTGCAGATTGTACAGAGGAAACTACTCTAGCTAAAAGGCTTTCATGTGAATTATTTCCTGCAAACAAACACGTCGCAAATCTCGAATAAACACAAGGTATATTTTTTAGAAATTAACAGGTTTTTCAAGCGGTCGGGCAGAAAACAGAACAGGATGTACAGTATTTTCATTATCTTACGAAAAAGTTTAATATTTTTTAGTTTGTACACAGAAATAGAAAAACTGGCAACATAAAATTGAAAGAAATATCTTGATTAAGCTGGAATTCAGTAAAAAGGGAGTAAAAACTACTTGATGTTCTACAGTAGTTTTGCATAACAAAATGAAATACAGGAAAGTAAAATGAAAAAAAAAAAAAGTAATAGCAATTAAAAACGAACAATAGATTTTCTCACTCGAGAAGTAACTTTGCCTTAACTGTTGGTAATCATGAAAACTAAAAAATCTGAAACTTCACCATTCTTGGGTTTTGTCGTCTTTTATACTTTTCATCAGAAAACGCTGAATTTTAACTAGTTTTCCAGCTTTTTTACCCCAGGACAATTTTTGCACTTTGTCCATATACTTACGCTACAATATGCTACAAGTACCCCACATTTTCCCTAAAAAAAGACAAAAAAACCCACATTTCTTTTTAAAAAACCCAGCTTCAGTTGGGTTTTTTTGGGTTTTATTTAAAAAAAACCCGAAAAACCCTGGGTCCATGGGCTTTTTTAAAAAAACCCGGGTTTTTGCCAACCCTGGTGGTGAGGGAAAAAAATAATTGTAAAACTTGAAAAAATAGCCAAGCATCATTTAAGCATGTTTTACTTCACTTATAAAATGTCTTCGTCATCTAATACTAATAATATTTTCACATTCAACTTTTATGACTTCTCTAACCAATTTGTAAATCACATCTTTATGAAAATAAATGTATCAAATTACTACATTAAAATCGCCCTTTTATCTTCGCCTTTGTGACAAAGTTAAGTTGTCGATGGAAGTATTTTAAATTACTGTCATACAGGAAGATTATGTAGTCTTGATCTAAAAAAGGAAGAGTTTCGAAGGAGCGTACGAACCCTGTTTTAAAAGCACTCAGTTGTGAGCAAATATCGGAACACCTTCTCAATTTTTATAAGTGGGTTCAACTGTATGTGTCAAAACTAGTGGCTCAAATAGGAGATGCGAACCCTACACTCACTTCATCCCCTGACTATGATTGAATAACATATACAACAGCAGGGATCACATCCATCACTCAAGTCAAAATTAAGCCTTTTAAAAAACTTTTACATTCACCTTTAAAAAAACTTAAGCGCCCAAAATAAATGATATGCATAAAATTCAGTGGTAGAGATAGAAATCTGCCGTTTTTATAAATCAAAAGCATTTTTTAAAAAATCCAAATCCATGGTGGCTTGGTTTGACTGAATTCAAGTTTATGGAGCAACACAAAACAAAAGTCAGAGAAGGAATAAGGAAAATGTTTAAAAATTAGGACGAAGTTTACAAAAGATAAATAATTGAACAAAATTCTGTTTCAATCTCTATGGAGCAAATTGTTTAAATGCTGTAAATGACTAATAACAATAAAAATGTTTAATTCATTTAGTAAGCAACGATTCATAACGATATTAACGAAATATTTACCATAAAAGAACTACTCTTGGATTCAGATGCATTCATTTCTGCAGTTAATAAACAAGAGCCAACATCGTGCCAAACAAACACATGTTGTTCGTAAATTGCAAGCAAACTTTTAGATTCTTTAAGATTTTTGTACTTCTTTTCATTCAATTTTAATTTCGATAAAATCCCAGAACTTAAAATTTGCTCATTAACATTAGCAGCCATTTTATTAAAATGAAATTGAAGATAAAACAAAATTACAACACCGATCCAAAATTTAAATTAAATCATCAGTACATTACACGTTCGGTTAGAGACCGAAAGATTCTGAAAGCGTCAGGGTGAAATAGTGCAATATCTTCGCTTTTCTACTTGATTTTCTTATCGTTCATGCTGCCATCTATCGAACAGATGTATGAGTATCAATCAATATTAATTACAAAATAAGGTTGCAAAGCCCTTATGGTTGTCTTCTTTTTTCTTCCGTATTCATTTATTCTTCATAATTAGCCAAAATATAAATATTTGAAGAATTATAAAGGTTACATTTAGCGTTTATGATAGAAAAAAAATGAAAAATAGACTTTTTCATTTACATACATAATTATTTACTTTAGTGCAATCTTATAAAGAAAAGAGAAGAAGAATGTATTGTTTTTGGTTACACTTGGTGTAAATGGGTGAATAATAAATTTTCAAATTTAGTAATATATAAACATGATAAAATTCAAATTGCCTATAATTGTTAGTAATAATAAAATTATTCAAAGAGACAGGAATAAAGTAGCATTATTAAACGTTTTTTCATTTGGGTTATTCTGAATAAATACATTGCGCATTTGCGTGAAATAGACTTAGGATATGTAAGAGCTACGATTCATAAAAAGAGTAATTTAAAATTGGACGACAAACATTGGACGTTCTTGGGAATTAGTATTTGTTACATTTGGAGGATGTAAAATTAATCCTCTGAACAAAAAAGTTAATAAAACCTTAACTGATGAAAGTACTCAATAAAGTTCAGTAAAAAATATTTTAGAAATGAATTTGAAAAAAAGTATTGATGGAATTATTTTCTTAATATTCATTTACTTTTTACACTTAGTATTCATTATTAGTTAATGCCAGGTGAAAAATAACTATTAAACTAGTTTGTCGATAATCATGTCTTTAAAAAGTGAAAAAGGTGCTGAAAAAAATGTCAGTTAATTAAAAGTGAGCAACGAAAATTTTTAATTGGAAAAAAAATTCAAATTCGTTTACAACAAATTTAATGATAAATATATCAGTTTAAAATATGATTTTTAGTTTTACATCAAAAACAAAACAAAAAAAAAAAATAATAATTTGAATTTTGACATTTTGAATTCAAATTATGTTTTTCGCAATCACGAGTGTGTGTATGTAGGCGTGTGTGTTTGTGTGTGGGGGGTATGTGCGTTTGTGTGTAGAGGGTATGTGTATGTGTGTGTAGGCATGTGTATTTGTGTCTGTGTGCTGGCATAAGTGTGTGGGTAGTTGTGTGTATGAATGTGTGTGTGGGGGGGTATGTGTGTGTAGGCATATGTGTTTGTGTCTGTGTGCAGGCATGAATGTGTGGGTAGTTGTGTGTATGTGTGTGTGTACGTGTAGGTGTCTGTATGTATGTGTGTATGTTTTTGTGTGTGTGTATGTGTAGGTGTCTGTATGTATATGTGTGTAGGTGTATGTGTGTGCATGCGTTTGTGTGTGTGTATGTGTGCGTGTGTGTGTAGTTGTGTATGTATGCGCGTGTGTGTAGGACATGGATGCAACCTGGAGACGGCTTTCGCTTTAGGAGCAGCATCGTGAGGAGCCCGTCGACGATGATGGTGCAGAGGGTGGCGGTGAGAAAATAAAATGAAAGGACATCAAAACAGTCAAATGAGAACAATAAGCAATCGTGATTGCTCAAAAAAAAAAGCCCTCAAATATTTTAGTCTGCAAGATGCTCATATGTAAAACACATTTTCTATGTTAAAATTCTATATGAAAATAGTTTTATTGTAATAAGGATAAAGGTTATTAGAAATGACTACTTAAAATCAGGGTTTCTGATTTTTTAATTTTCTTTTTAAATCAAAAAACTCGGATTTTTTCATTCAGATTTTTTTTAAATCTTGAAACATTTGTAGATTAAGGGTTGGTTGGGGGACGTGGGGTCACTGCGGTAAGTGGGTCACCCCCCTAAAACTGAAATAGGGATAAACAACTCTCTTCAACTCTTTCAAACTCTTTTGCCCAGATCATGTTAAATTTCATCACAGTAATTGGTTTAGCACATATTTGGGATTCGTGAAATTTTTCTAGTCAAAAGCACTTAGTCAAAAAAAAAAAAATCTGATTTTTTTTTTTTTTTTTTTGCGAGTTTAAGCAACATTTTTCAAAAAAGTGTTCCCAGGTTAGTTTTTATTATTTTTTATGATAATTAATTTTTCACCTAAAATATAACTTAAAGTTCATACAGAAACATGAATTTTTGAATAAAATATTATTAATAAGTATTTAAGAGCAGGGGCCCCACTTACCCCGTACATTTTTGCTATACATGGTAAGTGGGTGTTATACCCATCTACAAAGTAAGTGGGTATTATACCTACCCCCTCACTATGGGGTAATTGGGTCCCCCTATAATAATGGGGATTTAAAAATAAAGAGCAACTCTGATTAAGTATTTGTATTGGCAAAATACAAGACAACTATGACGACTTGGTTTAGGAATTGATAGTTGAGCTAAAAACTGCTAAAGCTGGTGATTATATTTGTGAAACGTTCGATTTAAGTAGGTCTAATATTGGAAGTTGATGATCAAATTGAAAAATAGTGTTGAATTTTCAATAACGAATAGGAATAGTGAAACTTTTTATTGGCATTGTGCAGATAATATTGGGATAATCCCTGAGGATGAAACGATAATGGTTCTTTTTTACAAAGACGCAGTCATTTAGTGTTTCCAATTTTTTTTTTTTTTACTTATAATTTTGGCAAATTTACTCAAATTGATCTTAATCAACTGTATTACGTTCATTAAACACACATTTATATGTAAAAGTAAAATATATGTCCCTATAGACTTTCAATAAATTTCACTAATGAAATTGCTTTGTTTTTCGTTTTAAAATTTTCCACGATACAGATTTAAAAGACAGCAACTATCTTATAAACGGATGCATTTACAAAAAAATAATTCACACTAAAAATGTACCGCATTACCGCTTTTTTAGATATGCTTCATTTAAATTTAAATTAAAGGGGATGACCCACTTACCCCTTACTCACGCCCGACTCCTGGGGTAGGCAACCTAGGCGGCCACCTAGGGTGGCAGATTTTAGGGGCGGCAAATTTCGAAGTATGAGAATCTGTTTCAGCGCCATAAGATTCACTGCTTCAAAGCTTAAAAGTACAAATAATTTAGAGTGTGTATCAGTGCCAAGGGCGGATTCAGGGGAGGGTCAAAGGGTCAGTTGACCCCCCCCCCCTGTGACAAGATTTATATTATGATTATTATTGAACTTCAAATTTTTAGATCCGAAAATATAGTACTTGGAATCAATGTGATTTTTTTTTTTTTTTTTTTTTTTTTTTTTGCGCAATCACGATTGCTTATTGTTCTCATTTGGCCGTCTTTGATGTCCGGTTCCTTTTTCAGCTTGGACCAGGGGCCTCTGCAGGACCACCGCCCACCGTCCTCTGCAGGTGCGACTCCGAGCACTGCCTCCTGGAATCCGTTTCTCCTGGTCGGTAGCGTCCATATCCTGCACACACGCACGCTCATACACACACACACACTCATACACAAGCCTTTACACACATACACAAACGCCTATGTGCATACACACATGATTACGTACATACACACAGTTCTACGCACACACACAAGCAGAGCCGTGTCCAAGGGGAGGGTTTTAGGGGTTAAACCCCTTCCATTGGAGAAACATAATAAAAAACCAAAGAAAAGTGTAAATTTGATTTAAAACTAACTTTAATGTTGAAAAGTCTGTTTATAGTATTTAAAAAAACAAAACATTATCTTTGAAGTTTCCCAGCAATTTTTTTCCTTTTTTCTAGTTCGTCTGAAAATAAGAAAGTCTTCTTCAAAGTGCTGCTCCTCCGAACCCCCCCCCCCCCCCCCCCCGCCCCATGCCAATAGCATTATGGAGCATTTCAAATTTTGTTTCCAGATTTTCAGTTTTGCAAAATTTCCAGAAAAAGCCCCCGAATATCTAACAACATCGCTTAAAATTGTAAAAAATCACCTTAACTCGGGTTTGGCTTTGTTTCAGTGTGGAAAGCGCCCTAATGTTTCCAAATATGGTCGTACAACTGCGTTTTTAAAACTCCAGTTTCAGAAAAAATTCGAGCAAGGGTCCTCGAATCGCCTTTTTTTAATATCATCAAAAATTAGGTTTTTAGAACAAAACTTACTAAAAATGTAAGTGGAATAACCTCTGAACCTCCCCCGTTTCTAATATATTAGGATACTGCTTAAGTTTCTTAGGATTTTCTAGAAAAATTCAGGGGACAGATTTAAAATCCCCTCCCCGTAAAAATCTTCAAAGTTTGTCTGCAAATGCGTTTTTGGAACTTCAATTTAGAAAATTTGAAAAGGAAAGGAGAAATAAATTTCTATCAATTTTTCAAGAAAAAAAAAAGATCAAGGAGAGTCCCTGAGCCCTATTCCTTACCCTAACGTCAATAAATATGGCCTATAATCACGTTTTACGCCTTAATTTCTACAAATTTCCGCGGAGCCAACCGTCTAAAATTCCGTTTTCAATATTAAAAACTTCAAAATTTTCCGGGGGAGAACCCCCGACTCCTCTTATCAGGTTAGATTTTTTATCAACATGTCTCCCTTAAAACTTATTTTCTAGTTGCACCACTGTTTTACACTCACAGTTTTAAATTATTATTTAAGTAAATATATATTTACTGTACAATTTAACTGTACAAATTTGATCCGGATAAACATGAGCCGAATAAAAACTAGGCTTTACTGTATATAAAATATACAATAATAGAATTGGTAATATATCACTTAAAAACACATCTTCTGCGAATTTGAACCTCCCCCCTTCCCCCACACACCGCTATGCCCCTCATTGTAGCCATTAAACAGAAATGAATTATTTGACCCACTGTTGTATTTTTCTGATAGTGCAGGTAAGAACGATAAAACATTGAAACCAGAACCCCTCCCTTTATGAAATTCTGAACACGGACCTGCACACAAGACTACACATGCACACACGCGCGCCTAAACACACACACAACTATACATATACGTAGCAGCCCAGGAGGAGGGGCAGGTTTGGGGGGACAGGAGCCGTTTCTAGAAACAATTGCCCCCAATGAGCAGGGTCTTGTCGCAACTTGTGATTGCGAAAAACAATTTGAATTCAAAATTTCAGAATTCAAGTTAATTTTCAATTTTTTTTTTTTTTTTTTTTTTTTTTTTTTTTTTTTTTTTTTGCTTGGTTCTGTTTGGTATTTCTTATTCTTAGCGCGTAATAATTCAAAGAATTGACTGGGTTCGTTTACTGGGCCATTGCTATTTTTAATTTTTTGCTAATTTTCAAAAGAAGAATCATTTCAAATGAACTTAAAGTTTTTTCAAAGCACTCTTCCAACTCAAACCTCATGTCGTGTGTGCGTGGTCTGAGATTTTTTCAACTATTTAATAGCTGTAATCTCATGTATTCAGAGCAGAGGGTAACGTGACTAGCCTGTCTACCTAAAGAAATATGAGTTTTGATGAAAATTTAAGGGAATATTTTCTATGGCGCAAGCTGCGGCATTAAAAAATGTAGCGGGAAAAGATTGACAGGGTTTCGATCTCATTTGGGGGGAGAGGCACCCCTGCCTAACTGATACCATTTTAAGTAGGAAGTAACGCTGACTATTAAAACCTGAGCCCCCTTACAAAAATTTCTGGATCCGCCCCTGATCAGTGCTTGGACATGCAAAGCATATTTTGGAATGTAACTAAAAATTCAATTTAGTTTTAGAAGCGGCAAATTGCGTGGCTTAAAAGTCTTTTGAAAATATTAACATCCGTTTCAGTGATATAAGATGCACTACTTTATTAATGAAAAAGACAACTTAAAGTGTGTACCACAGTTTGAATATGCAAAACCCATATTATTATTTTATATTATGATTATTATTATTCAATGGGGGTGATTGGGGTGCGGCACTAGTCAATATCGCCTAGGGCGGCAGAACTACTAGAGCCGGCCCTGCTCTTACTATGGGGTAAGTGGAAGCCCCATCCGATTTTTTAAAAAATATAATCGTTAAGAATATTTAAAACATTATTTTAGAAAATAATGAAGAACTTTTGATTATTAATAATATATAACATAAAATAAGACAATAAGTTTAAAATTTTTTGCTTCAAAACTGATGCATAAGGTTTCAAAAACGAACTATTCTCAAAAGAGGTCCCACTTACCCCAACCGATCCTACGTTACATTTAAAAACATAATATATTTCCCACACAATAGGTGAAACAGCAACTTGTTAGGTATTTTCATTTCATGGCAGTAGCTATGTTTGAATATTAGGTTATAAGTAGACCAGTTTTAACACAAATAATGTAAGATTCAAAATAAATTTAGAGTTTAAAATTTAAAAAAAGATTCATAGAATTTTTATTTTGATCTTTTGGTGCAAGTCTAGAGGCATAGTCCATAATAAGTTTTTATCATAAAATGTCTGTACATGTACATTGTGCATAGTAATCTACAATTTTTCCCCCAGTCTCTTCTCCCCCTTTTTTCAAGCAGTTCTCAAGTATAATTTTCTCTTTTTTTAAACTGAAAACTGTCACACATGATGATAGAAATTTTACAATGACAATTAGAAATCCTTCATAACAAATTTTGACTATCAACCACTAGGTTTCAACTCTAGGTGCTCTGCCCCCCCCCTTCCCCCAGCTACTACCACCAATCCTTCAACTATACTTCTGGGAAACAGTAGTACCACTATTTCCTATTATTATATGTTTCATACTTTTTAGAAGAAATAATATTAAAATTCGGCAGTTTTCTATGTTTATCAGCTTAGAGTCGGCAAATGTTCTGAAATAGATTCAATTGGAGTGAATAAGGCAATTGTTAAAACTTGATTATGAAGCAGTCTGAACTAATAAACCTTTCAACTTACTCTTAAAATTAGGATTAGTTCTCTAAATATTCAATAAATTCTTAAGATTCATAAATACGTTATAACGTTTAGATAGGATGCGATTTTGTTTAACGCTTTGCTTAATCAGGGGTGCCCCACATCCTAAAGGGAAAGAGCACACCCCCCTAAATGTAACGAAGTGTCCCTCTCCCCTTATCAAGAGCTCCCCAAAATTGAGAAAAATACTCCTAAAAACAACCCACCTAAAAATTTCAATGGATCAGTCTGCTGCATGACCCCTTCCCCTCCTTTGGTGGGCACCCCTGGCTTAATGATAAGGTTTCCATCATCATGTACATTTTTAGTGTAAAATAAATTGTTAAACAATTACTTTACTTAATAAGTTTACTTAATTACTTTACTTAAAGTCATGGTGTATAAGCAAAAATGCAATTTTTTACATATACTTTTTCCCGAATTGTAATTTTGGAATAAAAATATTGCAAGAATAATCTATGTAGTTTAGCCAGTTGAAGTTAAGATAGTATAATGCAGTGCAGTTAAATTTAGAGCAATACATTCTAAAAATTCAAATTCAATTAATAAAAATTAAATCAACTGATTTTAATCAATGATTTTGTTAAAACAATTTCTTGATTCAAATCAACGGTTTTTTTTCTAAACTACTTAATTAAAATCATGATTTTAATTATGACTTAAATCAAGCTGATTTAAATCAACGAACACTGCTTAACATTAAGTAAGATTGTCAAGCAGTTAACACTAAGTATTAACAAAATCAAAAGCGTGTACGGTTCCAAATTATAAACACATTGAGTATTAAAAAATGATAACAATTAGTATTAAAAAAATGGTGCTCATATTTTAATATCTTGTTGTCAGTCAAGAACTTTTTTTTTGAGCAATCACGATTGCTTATTGTTCTCCACTTGACTTTTTTTGGCGTGCTATAATTTTATTTCTTCCCCGCCTGCCTCTGCCAGCACCACCGTCCATCGTCCTCACGATGCTGCTCCTTTAGCGAAAACCGTCTCCAGGTTGCGTCCATATCCTACACACACACGCGTACATACACACCTACACACATACACACACGCATGCTTACACACAGACACAAAAACACGCCTACACACACGCACACGCCTGCGCACAGACACAAGCACACACCTACACACACTCACGCACATACCCACACACACGTCTGCACACAGACACAAACACACACACATATCCACACACACACACAGCACATGCCTGCACACACGCAAAAAACACGTTATTGCGAAAAACATAATTTGCATTCAAGATAGCAAAATTCAAAATTTTTTTTAACGTTTTCTTAAATTAGTCAAGTGCATGCTGGGCAAAGTGACATAGTTCAATTCGTTTACTTATATTCAATCATTTTAAGTATTAATTTATTAATTAACTAACAATTGCCTTATTTACCCCAATTGAATTTATTTCAGAACTTTAGTCGACTCTGAGCTGATAAACATAGAAAATTGTCAAATTTTAAGAATTTATCTTGAAAAAAGTATAAAAGTTATAATTCTAGGAAATATAGTAGCACCAATGTTTCCTAGAAGTATAGTTGAATGATTGGTCGTAGTAACTGGAGAAAGGGGGGGGGGGGCAGACCAGCTAGAGTTGAAACCTAGCAGTAACGAAATTAGTACGCAAGGATTTCTAATTGTCATTGTAAAACTTCTATCATCATGTGTAACACTTTTCTTTTTATAAAAGGAAAAAATTTTGTTTGAAAGCTGCGTGAAAAAGGGGGGGAGAAGGGACTTGGAAACAATTCTAGATTGCAATGCACAATGTACAAACATTTTATGATAAAAATTTACTATGAACTATGCCTCTGGATTTGCACTAAAAGATCAATAATGATAATGATGTCTACAAATGTTTCAAGACTAAAAAAAAAAAAAAATCCGAATAAAAAATCCGAATTTTTTGATTAAAAAAATTAAAAAATCACAATCCCTGATGTTAAGTAGTCATTTCTAACCTTTATCATTATCACAAACTATTTGCATATAGAATTTTAACATAGAAAATGTGTTTCACAAATGAGAGTCTAGCAGAATAAAATATTTGAGTGCTTTTGTCTGTTCATCATTAAATTTGAATAGTTTTTCTAAAATACTTTTTACTGAAGTTTATTGAGTACTTTCATCAGTTGAGGTTACATTCCTCCAAATGTAACAAATACCAATTCCCAAGAACGTTCAATGTTTGTCGTCCAATTTCAAATTACTCTTTTCATGAATCGTAGCTATTACATATGTTAAGTCTATTTCATGTGAATGCGCAATATACTTATTCAGAATAACACAAATGAAAAAACCTTTAATAATGCAACCTTATTCTTGTCTCTTTGAATAATTTTACTATTACTAACAATTGCAGGCGATTTGACTTTTATCATGCTAAAATATTACTGAATTTGAAAATTTATTTATTCACCCATTTATACCAAGAGTAACCAAAAAAAAATACAGTCTTCTTCTCTTTCTTTTAAAAGATTGCACTATCTAATGTAAATAATCATGCACGTTAATTGAAAAGTATTTTTTCATTTTTTTCCACCGTAAACAAAAGTATAAGCCTCTTTAATTATTCGAATATTTTTATTTTTGCTAATTATAAAGAATAAATGAATACTAAAAAAAAAAGAAAGAAGGATTAGGGCCCTCCCTTAATATATAGCCCTCCATTAATAGGGCTTTGCAATCTTATTTTGTAATTAATATTGATTGATACTCATACATCTGTTCGATAGATGGCAGCATGAACGATAAGAAAATCAAGTAGAAAAGCGAAGATATTGCACTATTTCACCCTGACGCTTTCAGAATCTTTCGGTCTCTAACCGAACGTTACATTACATGTAAACAATCGCTGAATGATGTGTGGCTACCGAGCCGGCGCAATAGCTCACCAGCCTCGGAACTATTCAGCCTTACTGCTCGTTAATAGCGCCATCTGTCAGAGGCTTAATAACCGGGGATTCGAGTCCAAGACCGTAGCCTACGAGGATGCACGCTGCACGCCGCGCAATTCGAGGAGCCTGTAATTTTCGACAGATTCCCGAAGCTGGCCCAGAAATATATTTCAGTACTGTTAACTTTGAAAGTACTTCAATGAAAAAATAATGGTTAAAATAAGTTTTAAATAGCGTCTTAAAGGAAAGTTTTATCAGACCCAACCCCGTCTGACATTTTTTAAAGGGTAAATTTTCTTTGGGAGTTAAATCGCTTATAGATAATTTCAACTGTGTTTTTTAGTCACATTAATTGTAATTGGCATCATGGGGGGGGGGGGGATTATGACTCAAGTTGTGCCATCCAATTTTTTTGGGAGGGGGGATTTTTTTTAAATTGTTTTTTATTTATTTATTTAAATTTATTTATTGCTTTGTTTTTTTAATTTATATTATTTATTTTATTCAACTTATATTTATTTCATTTATTTATGTGTGTATGTGGTATGTCATTGGCGGAGCACAGAATTTCTAAAAAAGTAATAATAAAAATAATTAAAAATAAATAAATAAGTAAATCAAAATTTTAAAAAAAAACAAACAAATAGAATAAAAAAAGAAATTGGACTTTCCCAATTTGCACCAAATGTCATACTGAAGAGGCCACTGCACAACATCCTGATTTTTTGTGTGTCTTGAAGTTGATTAAGGCGAACAACCTCATGGATCTGATCTGATTCAGAACAGAGAGATAAGCAAGAAGAAGAAGCAAAGAGAAAGCGAAAAAAGGAAAGAGGGTCGAGATTTTTTTTTTGTGTGAAAGGAGGGGGGATTTGCGCCATTGAACTTGAGGAGAGGCACCCCTGATTGTCATGGATTTTCACTAAAAAATGAAAATTTTGGTTATCTGGCCAGGTCCGTTGTTTCATGGGGTGGGGGAAATCGAAAAGCAACTACAAAATCTCTCTACTAAATTCTTTTCATAAAGCCAGGGGGGATTATTGTCCCCTCCTGCTTATCTTACTTTTGTCGTAATGTTTTCTAAAAAAGTTCAAGTATTGACAAGAGCTTTTCGAGCTAATTTTTCAATGAATGGAGTTTTATATTTAAGGGCATAATCATACTCTCCGTATAAAGTTTCTTCTGAATGCACAGCTGGGAGCAACCTCAGAAGCCGAAATTGCTGAATGATCATTATAGTCTTCTTTAACATTGAGAAAGCTAACTTTAGGGCCACGGAATCGGACTAGGAAGATTGGGCGCCGGGAACATTTAGCGCCGAGCATTTTGGACGCCGGGAACATTGGGCACCGGGCAGTTTGGACGCCGGGAACATTGGGCGCCGGGCAGTTTGGGTGCCAAGCATTTTGAAATCAGAGCGCATTGGGCCCAATGTTTCAGGCACCCAACATGCCCGGCGCACAAAATGCTCGGCGGACAATGTTCCCGCCGCCCAAAATGCTCGGCGGACAATGTTCCCGGCGCCCAAAGTACTCAGCATCCAATGTTCTCGGCGGCAAAGTTCCCGGCGCCCAAAGTGCTCCGCGCTCAGTGTCCACGGCGCTCAAAGTTCTTGGCGCCCAAAGTGCTATTCGCCCAATGTTCCCGGCGCCCAAAGTGCTCGAGGTGATCCGTCTCGAATGCTAGCAATGGGGTGTTATTCGACAAACTGACCTTTTTCAATAGCAGCTTGTGTAGGAGGCAGTGTGAATAAGTCCAGTTCTTCTGCGATGAATGAGAGTAGACATTTTTTAAGAGAAAATACCGGGATGTGCTTTCACTCTCTTTGTTTTGCGAAAACTGACTCGTTTCTTGGGAAGTTTACGCTTTCTATTCCTTCTACCGGAGCTAAGACCCCACAGCCATTTTGGATCGGAGCGCGTGTTTGAGTGGCTGTCTTTTCTGGCGAGTTATCGCGTTTGGTGACTATTCACTGCGAGCTATTATTAGCTGCACACGTGAATTGTTTATTAAATAAAATAATATTTACGACAAATTTGGCGAAACACGAAACTTTGCTACCTAGCTTCTCAACAATGAAAAGTCAGATCCAAAATGGCTAAACTTAAGCTGATGCGTCGGCCTTATCTATATAGCGGCTCTAACCGGAGCCGATCATGGTCTTAATTTTAACTGCAGCTTTATCAGTCACGTTGTTACCAGCTTCCCATAGACTAATAATAATAAGAGTAGACCGAGCTTTCTCATTCTTGCTGATGAAGAAAATTGGTTCATGTGACTGGTGTGGGGGTTTAACGAAAACTTTGGCAGCATAGTTGCTAGATGGCAGCATTATCTATAGTTTGGCACTCGACATTTATTTTAAGACGGAATCGAGTTTCATTAGTTCCTTTTTTCTCTCCCCGGTGCAAATATTGAACTGTTTTTCTTTTAGTTATGAATTATTTTGACATTAGTAATTAGCTTTAGATAACAGTTTTCAGTAATTTTTATTTCATTTGGAACTGATCATTTTAAGTGTAATGTTATGTGTTAACTAAAAGTATTCGCTGCAAACAAGTAGAAACAAGTTGCCTTGTATATTATGCTGAATACATTTCTTGCAATAGTGAAAGAAATTAAGGGATACTACGTTTCTAATGAACCACGAAGGATTTTAGCATTTCAAAAAGTTGCTGTCTGCGGAAGTTGTCCGCCGAGTCCGCCGTAAGCTATATAAGTTAGTAGCCAATTTAGAAATCCGTCACTGTAGTAAACTAAACACTGAATTATTTTCCCATTTTAAATTCAGAACTCAATATGATAGAAATAAGTTGTCTTCTTAAAACCAGTTTAGTATTTCATACTGCTTAAATAACGTCAAAGCATTATTAAACGAATATAACCATAAATTAAGAGGGATAAAATTTTACAATCCCGAAAATTTTAAAATTTCAACATGGAAATACGAATTATTTAAAGATAGCATGTGTACATAAAAGAGAAAACTAAAAATCAAGATAGTTTTCATTTTAAAAAAGGGATCTTTCAAATTGGCGGAAAAAAATTGTCGACAACATTAAGACTAAATGAACAAGAAAATAAACTTAGCTCTTGGCAAACATGATTTCTTTAGATATGGAAGACGTCGTCTGCTACGATCAACATTCGCCGTTGCTAGGATACCCACTAGTCACATGGTTTGGTTTGTGAGCAGCAAAAGGATTGCCACAACTCTACTCTTATAGTAGAGTAAAATTAGGCCAAAAAATGTCCAAACCCAAACATCCAAAAAAAAAAAAAGGTGAAACCTGTTGCAAATTACTTCTTACCCTTCCAGCAAGAATGGGTAAAAAGTCCCAGCTCTTTGCGCGTCGGGTTTTGGGGGGGAAGGGGGGGACGAAATAATCCTCTATTTAAATAAAAATAATTTCTATTACTTAAATGAAATTCTGAAACCTCGCAGAAACCACTCTATAATATTTAAACAATAAACTCTCACATAAAAAAAATCTAATTAACAGGGGTGCACAGGCGGGGGAAATGGGGGGTGTCCATGGAGCAGCTTTGCGTCATTGGAATTTTTAAGGCAGTTATTTCAAGGGGTATTTCTTTCTTTATTGAGGACTTTTATTCTGGATGGGTACTCTGTCACACTTAAGGGGTGCGCCATCGCTTTGAGGGGGGGGGCTGAATTTACATTCTAATATCAACTATTGCAGTGAAGTTCACGGAAAACTTTCCCTGAGTTAGACTTTTCCGAAGTACAAAATGCCTCACAATGATATGGTAATGTCAGAATGATAATTCTAAAAGATCTAAGCGAGCTCAGTAACCAAATTATTTGTGACTGGAGTTATTAAACTGTTTAGAGCGCTGGAAAACAAAATTCCTGTGCAGCAGAAAAAAAGTCCAAATTGACCAAAGTTTCCCTACTTCTTCTTGATTAACTTACTTCAACTTTTCTACAATCTTTTGCCATCACCGTAAGGGTGAGACAAACCGGAATTGACAATAGTGAGACGGGGTGCAATTCTACACCCTCTTAGTCGGTGGGGGTTCTCATTTGCAAACACCTAGCTACCTCTCTTTTACGCAGCTGGTTATGTGAATTATGCTAAACTAGGGGGCTATCGCCCCCTGCTCGCTATCGCTCGCCAACCCCCGGAACTGCTTACGCAGTTCCCTGTGGATCGCTTCGCGATCCATGCTCGCTTCGCTCGCTCGCTGTATGCCAATACATTAGCCTAGCTAAAATTTTCCGTAAAAATTAAAGTTGGTAATTGCATTTAGGTCACCATCCATTTAACCAATATGAAAATTACGTTCATAATGTTAATTTGTCTGCTTTAGCCAGATTTTCGACAGTTTAACTTTGCTGTATGTAAGATGACTGCCTTGGCAATGTGCACAACTTTACCATTATAGATACAAAAGTGTCTGTCATTGCTTTGGAGAGATTGCACTTCTACCTGTTGGTCCGCGGAAGGTATTTTATTTCCCTTCTACCACCCATTGGAAAACCAATGAAGGCATTCCCCTATCCGCCACCTGGGGACGCGCTCTCTAGGGGTTACAGGCTCCCCCGAGGGATGTATTTACATTATTTACACTCTTATATATTTACATATTTACACTCTTATATATTCTAATCTGAGAAAACTTCCTCATATACACAATTAAAAATGTCCCGTTTGGGAGCCACAACTGACACTGCTTCAAAAGATCTTGTTCTTGATAATGCCACATAGAGCTGGCCATGACTAAAAACAGGCTCAGAGAGCACCAAACATATTTTCTCAAACGTTTGTCCTTCTTGTTGTTATTCTGAATCCTTGCCACGTCACGAACAAAAAATGGTTTAACTAAAAACGCGAAAACTCGCCAAGGCTACTTTGCTTGCACAATACTAAAACTACTATAACCCTAAACAAATTTGGCGAAACCTTTCAGCTGAGAATAAAAGGAATAAAGTAAATTCTTTCTCGGTTATTCATTTTGAACTGAACTGTCGTACTGAAGCAGAGAATAGACGACGCTCAAAGCGCCTACGCGTTCAAAACAACATTGCCGATGAACATGATTGTGGAGCAATGTGTGAAGAATGCGAATTTTGTGGTGCTCTTTATTGGCAGAAAGAGCGTAATACTGCAAATAAATATACTAAATGTTGCCATGACGGAAAGGTGCGGTTACCGGCATTGTGTGACGCACCTGATCTGTTGAAGGAACTGCTGACTGAAAATTCCCCAGCCGCTAAAAATTATCGGCAGCGAATCAGAGAATACAACTCTGGAAATGGCTCGTCTTAAATTGGATTCAAGAACGGTTTCCTGCCTTCTTTGAGCTTTTCTTTGCTGATTAAGGTTGAAATGGGCCACAGCCCGACTCAAACTCATCTCAAAAAAAAAAAAGTTCGTTGAGTATTCTGTGATTCAAGATTTCAAAACAACGTAGAAGTTTGTTTACATGATTTATCGGCGAAGTGTTGCCAACAGAGGTTTAGAAATTCACCCCTTCATTTGCCGGCACGTAAGAGAATTATATATATAGATATGCAGACATATACTTGCAACACTATCTGAAACTTTTGAGTACATTATGCGATAAAAAAAAATTTGATCACATCAAACATCAGCTAAAACATCAGCTATCCAACGATCTAACGCAGTGACGACTTCAGGTGGTCTAGAACCTGTAGTGATTCAACGATAGAACAAGTCTTGAGGAGAGCAATGAGCAATACAACAATAGAATGCTAAATATTTACGCCTTTTTGTCTCCCAGTTTGGAAATCACAATCCGTTTCTAAAGCCCCAGAAGTTTCTTCCCTCTCAAGTTGGTATGGGTATTGCTCGCTGATGATAAGGTGAGTTGCGATGAGACCTTAATGACGAGATATCTCGTCCATTTAACATGTAATTCTGGAACTGGCCAACCGCAAGGGGGGGTTAACGTTCGGGTAGTAACATCAAATCATATTGAAGGCAAACAATTTTGTGGTATTTCTTTGTAAAGGAGGTAAGCAGTTATGTCTTTAGCTTCTGTTACGAGAGTAGTTACTATCTGTAAAGGTGTGTAAGCCCAAACCATCTTTTACACCGAATGATATGGACAGTAAAGATGGAATAACAAATTGCTTAAAACTTCTGGTACGAGTTATGCGCTGATCCTCCATCAGTATTCGATGAATCTAGTTTCAGAAGGAAAGAAATCCTGTATCGTTAAAGTACTATTATCTGATGCAAAAGGTTCATATCCAACATCATAGAACGAACAGCTGGTGTCATATATGAGGCAGTGAGAAGCAAAGGGATGTAAGTGGACATTTTCAAGTTTTGAATAAAACGCGTTCAAAGATAAGATCCTAGGTAGGCTTTCACTGATTTTCTTTTCGAGATCATGCTGTATAGAAGCAACTACCAGGTCTACTAGTACCATTTCTTGCCCCAAGATAGAGGAGAGGTTCACCAACCATTTGTACTGGTTATCTCCAAATTTTTAATTTTGCCCTTTGCTTCTCACTGCCTCATATGTAATAGATGGAAGATACCTGCTTGAACATATTTTTGGTAATGATATGTAAGCTTCAAGGAAATATGCCAACAATGCAGTGTGTAGGTCACTTGTAAGTATGGGAAAGCTAGTGTCATTTTTGATGGGTGCAAAGAAACCACCACAGAAATATAATTTGCGTCCTATTACAACAGCCATTGGCGTCGTCAGCATAAATTTATTGGGAGGGACCATTCTGACTCTGTCATTTTCAAGTTGCATTAAGAAAAATTCGTGTATATTTATGTATAACACACACACACACACACACACACATATATATATATATATATATATATATATATATATATGTCTTAATTCCGAAAAAAAATTTTCCCATATAAATAAGGACCACCCTAATATATATATATATATATATATATATATATATATATATATATATATATATATATATATATATATATATATATATATATATATATATATATATATATATATATATATATATATTAGGGTGGTCCTTATTTATATGGGAAAAATTTTTTTCGGAATTCAACAAGTGACGCCCCCTAGTTTTGTGACACTATAATAAAAAGTAATCGGTGCAAAATTTGAACTCGATCGGTCAATAATAACACGTGCCCCTTGGACGTTGAACTTTAACACTTTTGATAATTTTCTCACAAATCTTCGAGTTGTTACTTCAGACCCCGTACATCGTTTCTCCTATGTTTGCAAAATATTTTTACAGCGAGGTTGCACTAAAATTAATCTTTTTAATTACTTTGTATCGTCTAAAGATTTTACATTGAATAAGAATGAAATCTTGCTTTAGAAACTTTACCTTAATCGTACGCTTTTCTCAATGTATCTCAATCGTGTGCACTTTTTTTTCTGATAGTCTTGGAGTGTCTGTAAAATACTAAATTGCTTTTGTGACTCATATTTGGTAAATTGATTGTGAAATTCTTCGATTAATTGTGCTCCTCTTTCAGTTGTATCATTCACAACTTTCAGCATTTTAACGATATCTCTTCCCTTTAAATAGCTTCCTTTATTTTGCCATGAATCAGGATCAAATAGGAAAACACCTTTTGGTGTTTGTAACTTATCAAACAGTTTTATTGACTTGCAATTGATTCTATAAAGAGGAAGATCTTTACTAAGAAAGTATTCCAAATCATCTACTGTTATTTGCAATTTTTTATACAGCCATCATACACGTCTTCCTATTTAGCAAGCATTTTTTTGACGTAGTCTTTTCCTATCTTCAAAGTTAATTCCTTCATTCAATACGGACAAAGCTACTAGTTCATCCCCTAAGTACCATAAGTGATTTATGAATTTTTCAATCACTGCTTCTGCTGCATGTTTGTCATCATTTTGTACGCTGTAATTTTTTTAGACACTAGACTTTATATTAATTTAAAAGGCCTAGAAAGGGTTGCTGCGAAAAACTATATCTTCATATAACATTTAACTGTAAAACAGCATTTACGGGCAATCTCTTCATGTAAGGTCAATTTAAATTGTTTCCTAAATATATAAATATTCAAACAATAAATTCCTTTTGCCACCCATCTGGCTCACAGATAAGCTCCAGGTTGACGAAAACATATCCCTGTAGGAGCGAGGACTTCACCAAGAAATATTATTACACGTTATGAGAATTATCTGTAATATTTCTTAATTCCGCTTTCTATGAACAATAATGTGTCATCAAATTCTTCTTTTAGAATTTAAGTGGTATGTGTAATTTTTGAATTTTGAAGCGCTTAAATAATGGAATATCGAGTCTAGATCTAAGAAAGGCAAGAACTTCTTTAAAGACACTCTGCAGTACGATTTCAAATGCATGATGATAGCAATACAAATGCAATATATCACCGTTCAGCTTTTGCTCTAAAAAATTACATGCACAATTTATACGGCCGGTATTGTAAGCCGCTGTATAAAACATTACAGCTTGAACAGTTAGCAATAAAGAGCAATCATCTAAGATATCATATACAACTGAAGAAATATCTCAGAAATTCTGAGTAGCTGTTCAACATTGGAACCTGAAGCTATCATGGTAAATCTATCGGGTATTTTTTTTCCAGTTACATCTGGATGTAGCTTTGTATCCCAGGGAATAAATAAAAAACCTAAATTTAAATTCATGAAATCTGATTTTACCTCTCGAAGATTTTCTCTTGTTCTCTTAAGGGATGTAAGATTGATCATAAGGTTATTTGAATTTAAATTTACTGCATCTACATGGGCTGTTAATAAATGAGCAGCAACTTTGTCCCTAATATGGCATTTGTCTAACATTGATGAAATGCGAGCAGATCTCAATAGTTGTCAAGCTTTTTTGCGTTGTGGTAGACCAGATATAGAAAAAAAGTTTCAACAGGTTAGGATAGATACCCATTTCGGTTTCTAAATCTTGTGAAATGCAAGAGGAATTTGATGATAATAAAGGACTATGTACTGAAATAGAAGACAGTTTAAAGTATTTATTTTTACATTATACCGATCTGGATTTTTTTTTTTTTTTTAATTTATATTTTAGATATGGAAAATAGAGTTTATTTTTATGGTAGGGTAATCGAGGATTTTTCAAAATTTAAATTATAAGAATGTATAAACATTTAAGTATATAACTAAAGAACAGCGAATTAAAATATAATTGTCATTACTTATATTTATGGCATGGAAACCCAGTGACCCTATTTGCCACACCTATTACATACACAGAAAATTTTCTAAATCAGCACACCCAAAGCCTGGAGGAGACAATTTGCTGTTGTCAAAAATCATTCATAAATGGCCGAGGCCATTCATTAATGGCCTTTAGAATCCCTTGTGTCCATCTCGGTGGAAAGAAATGTTCCCCTGCTGCTTGGTTTGAAACGAGCGCGAATAGCGGTATGCCTGTCCCAAGGCCATTGGTGTACTTGTACCCTATGTAATATGTAAAATTTTACAGAATGAAAGTGAGAGAATGGTTGGTCTGGAAGTAGCAACATCTATTGATGTTCAAAATTACTTTAAATATGAAACCTAGGAATATTTTTACATAAAAATGAGAAAATCCGCAATTTTTTCTTCAAAACTCAAAAAAAGTTGACCCTAGGGGCACGTGTTAATATTCATGGATTGACTTAAAATTTTTCATGGATCATTTATTTGTATAATGGAACAAATTGAGGGGGCGTCGTATAAAATATCTACAACTTCAAAAATAAGGACCACCCTATATATATATATATATATATATATATATATATATATATATATATATATATATATATATATATATATATATATATATATATATATATATATATATATATATATATATATATATAGTCGACCTTAGATACAATTTCAGCTTTCTCAGCGCACTGAAGCTTCTTTCAACTTTACACGACGAAGGGCGGCACACCAAGAGTAGCCGCACCAAATTTTCAACATTTTGAAACAGTGGACAATTGAATTAACCGTTCTTAATAAATAAAATCATCGAAAACGAAATCCAGCTTTATTGACTCAGCCGCTTTATGGATTCAAAGCTGTTTAGAACAAAATGTGACTCATATATAAGCCGCGACAACAGTATAATTAAATTTTTATATTACATAGTGATAAAACCTGCAGCTCTAAGTTCTTGGCACAAGTTGTATTCGAAGGAGTTTAATTTGATGTTTTTTAATTAAAAAAATAAAGTATATATTTCACTGTTATGACATTCACGAACCTACGAAAAAACACAACTACAAAAATAAAATAAGGCACAAATAATTAAGCTCTCATAATATCATATTTTAATAATGCAAACTTTTAAAGTATTTTCTTAATTTTTTTCAGGTTTTTTGTAACAAATGCACCAAAATTTTTCTTTTTTGTTGAATCCTCCATATACTCAATGCATATGAAACCAGAAAACAGCAAAAACCATGCCCATGTAAATACATTAATTTCTGATTTCTCGAAGTCAGCAGGGAAAGTGCCCCTCCTGATCCTCTCTAAATGACAGGCCTGCCTTGAGAGGCACACCCCACAGATTGAAAAGTACTGGCCTACACAGAGAACAAACAGCATTTGGTGTAGAATTGAACTCTGATCAGTGGACGATGGGAAAGAGATAGAGAAATGAACTGTTTTTTTTTTTTTTTCTGACACGTGACAATAAGTTTTAAAATGGTTATTTCAATAAAATTTGTTCAGAAAAGCAGGATTATTAATGGATAATTTTCTGTTAAGCTTTAATAACTAAAAAGAGTATTATTTATTCCATTAAAATTTATAAAAGATCAAACATTTCAAAAAAGAGAGAGAGAGAAATTTGAACGCATTTGCTCCGATAGGACTCATAATGTTAAAATATTGACTGTAAAGCATACTTGATTAGCAGGCATTCAGGAGCTACTCGATCGGAGGTCACTGTGAACTTTCATAAACTTTCCTTTCCCAGAAAATTTTGTCAGACGAGTCTTCAAATTTCGAGTAGTTTTTTGCGGAATATTGCATTAAAAAGATGTTCTCATTAGATGTAGTGATATGGGTAATTAGGAATTTCATTCGGAAAATCGAGAAGTAACCCCATCTGAATAGTATAAAATCGGGCATGTATTACACTAAACAGAATGGTACTTACCTATCACGGTCTTTTGATTTTTTGTAGATGGTTCCGTGGATGTTGATGATGATACAGTAGTTAAAAAATGCTCAGGTTCATTTGATGTAGAAGGTTTGCTACATTTTCCCGTTTCAAGCCACCTCTCCATAGCCGTAATCGAATATGTAAAAAAAAGTAATTTTACCAAAATAGGAGCGCTCTTCAGGTCACCCACTCTCAAGGAGACCAAAAGACCACATGAAATTATCTTTATTTTTGTCCGAACGTTTCCCAATAGGGAAGCTCCTTTTATTTCTGTATTTTTTTTTCTTTCTGGTCATCTTGCGCTTCTTTTTTCGTTGGTCTATCGGATGTGACATCACAGTATCCATCGTTATGCTGGCTTACGATTTGCTTTTGAAATTGCACGTTAATTTTTAGACTCCTCCTCTTTTTTTTTTTTTTTTTTTTTGTAAAGTAACTTTTTTTTTAAATCAAATTTGAGATGCCGCAAACACATTTGAGAAACCGCGCTTCGGTAAGGTACTTTGAAGCCACGTGTTGAATAATGTCAAACACGTGACACGTCCTTTCCCTTTCTATCCCAAACTTAACCTTTGACCAGCTAAGTGGTCTTCTAAATTTTTGTGCATCCTTTGGCCAGGATGTTGTTGCCAGCTGCAAAAAACCACCAGAGGTCTGGTGTCTCATTTTGTTTGGGTAAGGACACGTTGAACTGAATCACCCTCGAAACGTGATGAGTGAGAGGTATCATTCGGTTTAAGTAGAAAATCAACGGCAAAATCAAATTTCCCTGTCAGAATATATATATTACCCATGACTCAGCTTAAACAAAGATAAAGAACTGTAATTCACACTACCTCTTCTCTAGAAGCCCTATCTAAAAATAAAAATAAATGACATACACTTTCATAATTTATACGTTTTCATGTAAGTTAATCAATCCTGGAAAAATCAACAAAGTGCATAAGAGTCCCAACAGATGGCGCCACAAGCGTTTTTTTTAATCTGAAAATTATACTGAGATTCATTTTAACACGTTCGGTTAGAGACCGAAAGATTCTGAAAGCGTCAGGGTGAAATAGTGCAATATCTTCGCTTTTCTACTTGATTTTCTTATCGTTCATGCTGCCATCTATCGAACAGATGTATGAGTATCAATCAATATTAATTACAAAATAAGATTGCAAAGCCCTATTAATGGAGGGCTATATATTAAGGGAGGGCCCTAATCCTTCTTTCTTTTTTTTTTAGTATTCATTTATTCTTTATAATTAGCAAAAATAAAAATATTCGAATAATTAAAGAGGCTTATACTTTTGTTTACGGTGGAAAAAAATGAAAAAATACTTTTCAATTAACGTGCATGATTATTTACATTAGATAGTGCAATCTTTTAAAAGAAAGAGAAGAAGACTGTATTTTTTTTTGGTTACTCTTGGTATAAATGGGTGAATAAATAAATTTTCAAATTCAGTAATATTTTAGCATGATAAAAGTCAAATCGCCTGCAATTGTTAGTAATAGTAAAATTATTCAAAGAGACAAGAATAAGGTTGCATTATTAAAGGTTTTTTCATTTGTGTTATTCTGAATAAGTATATTGCGCATTCACATGAAATAGACTTAACATATGTAATAGCTACGATTCATGAAAAGAGTAATTTGAAATTGGACGACAAACATTGAACGTTCTTGGGAATTGGTATTTGTTACATTTGGAGGAATGTAACCTCAACTGATGAAAGTACTCAATAAACTTCAGTAAAAAGTATTTTAGAAAAACTATTCAAATTTAATGATGAACAGACAAAAGCACTCAAATATTTTATTCTGCTAGACTCTCATTTGTGAAACACATTTTCTATGTTAAAATTCTATATGCAAATAGTTTGTGATAATGATAAAGGTTAGAAATGACTACTTAACATCAGGGATTGTGATTTTTTAATTTTTTTAATCAAAAAATTCGGATTTTTTATTCGGATTTTTTTTTTTTTTTTAGTCTTGAAACATTTGTAGACATCATTATCATTATTGATCTTTTAGTGCAAATCCAGAGGCATAGTTCATAGTAAATTTTTATCATAAAATGTTTGTACATTGTGCATTGCAATCTAGAATTGTTTCCAAGTCCCTTCTCCCCCCCTTTTTCACGCAGCTTTCAAACAAAATTTTTTCCTTTTATAAAAAGAAAAGTGTTACACATGATGATAGAAGTTTTACAATGACAATTAGAAATCCTTGCGTACAAATTTCGTTACTGCTAGGTTTCAACTCTAGCTGGTCTGCCCCCCCCCCCTTTCTCCAGTTACTACGACCAATCATTCAACTATACTTCTAGGAAACATTGGTGCTACTATATTTCCTAGAATTATAACTTTTATACTTTTTTCAAGATAAATTCTTAAAATTTGACAATTTTCTATGTTTATCAGCTCAGAGTCGACTAAAGTTCTGAAATAAATTCAATTGGGGTAAATAAGGCAATTGTTAGTTAATTAATAAATTAATACTTAAAATGATTGAATATAAGTAAACGAATTGAACTATGTCACTTTGCCCAGCATGCACTTGACTAATTTAAGAAAACGTTAAAAAAAATTTTGAATTTTGCTATCTTGAATGCAAATTATGTTTTTCGCAATAACGTGTTTTTTGCGTGTGTGCAGGCATGTGCTGTGTGTGTGTGTGGATATGTGTGTGTGTTTGTGTCTGTGTGCAGACGTGTGTGTGGGTATGTGCGTGAGTGTGTGTAGGTGTGTGCTTGTGTCTGTGCGCAGGCGTGTGCGTGTGTGTAGGCGTGTTTTTGTGTCTGTGTGTAAGCATGCGTGTGTGTATGTGTGTAGGTGTGTATGTACGCGTGTGTGTGTAGGATATGGACGCAACCTGGAGACGGTTTTCGCTAAAGGAGCAGCATCGTGAGGACGATGGACGGTGGTGCTGGCAGAGGCAGGCGGGGAAGAAATAAAATTATAGCACGCCAAAAAAAGTCAAGTGGAGAACAATAAGCAATCGTGATTGCTCAAAAAAAAAGTTCTTGACTGACAACAAGATATTAAAATATGAGCACCATTTTTTTAATACTAATTGTTATCATTTTTTAATACTCAATGTGTTTATAATTTGGAACCGTACACGCTTTTGATTTTGTTAATACTTAGTGTTAACTGCTTGACAATCTTACTTAATGTTAAGCAGTGTTCGTTGATTTAAATCAGCTTGATTTAAGTCATAATTAAAATCATGATTTTAATTAAGTAGTTTAGAAAAAAAACCGTTGATTTGAATCAAGAAATTGTTTTAACAAAATCATTGATTAAAATCAGTTGATTTAATTTTTATTAATTGAATTTGAATTTTTAGAATGTATTGCTCTAAATTTAACTGCACTGCATTATACTATCTTAACTTCAACTGGCTAAACTACATAGATTATTCTTGCAATATTTTTATTCCAAAATTACAATTCGGGAAAAAGTATATGTAAAAAATTGCATTTTTGCTTATACACCATGACTTTAAGTAAAGTAATTAAGTAAACTTATTAAGTAAAGTAATTGTTTAACAATTTATTTTACACTAAAAATGTACATGATGATGGAAACCTTATCATTAAGCCAGGGGTGCCCACCAAAGGAGGGGAAGGGGTCATGCAGCAGACTGATCCATTGAAATTTTTAGGTGGGTTGTTTTTAGGAGTATTTTTCTCAATTTTGGGGAGCTCTTGATAAGGGGAGAGGGACACTTCGTTACATTTAGGGGGGTGTGCTCTTTCCCTTTAGGATGTGGGGCACCCCTGATTAAGCAAAGCGTTAAACAAAATCGCATCCTATCTAAACGTTATAACGTATTTATGAATCTTAAGAATTTATTGAATATTTAGAGAACTAATCCTAATTTTAAGAGTAAGTTGAAAGGTTTATTAGTTCAGACTGCTTCATAATCAAGTTTTAACAATTGCCTTATTCACTCCAATTGAATCTATTTCAGAACATTTGCCGACTCTAAGCTGATAAACATAGAAAACTGCCGAATTTTAATATTATTTCTTCTAAAAAGTATGAAACATATAATAATAGGAAATAGTGGTACTACTGTTTCCCAGAAGTATAGTTGAAGGATTGGTGGTAGTAGCTGGGGGAAGGGGGGGGGCAGAGCACCTAGAGTTGAAACCTAGTGGTTGATAGTCAAAATTTGTTATGAAGGATTTCTAATTGTCATTGTAAAATTTCTATCATCATGTGTGACAGTTTTCAGTTTAAAAAAAGAGAAAATTATACTTGAGAACTGCTTGAAAAAAGGGGGAGAAGAGACTGGGGGAAAAATTGTAGATTACTATGCACAATGTACATGTACAGACATTTTATGATAAAAACTTATTATGGACTATGCCTCTAGACTTGCACCAAAAGATCAAAATAAAAATTCTATGAATCTTTTTTTAAATTTTAAACTCTAAATTTATTTTGAATCTTACATTATTTGTGTTAAAACTGGTCTACTTATAACCTAATATTCAAACATAGCTACTGCCATGAAATGAAAATACCTAACAAGTTGCTGTTTCACCTATTGTGTGGGAAATATATTATGTTTTTAAATGTAACGTAGGATCGGTTGGGGTAAGTGGGACCTCTTTTGAGAATAGTTCGTTTTTGAAACCTTATGCATCAGTTTTGAAGCAAAAAATTTTAAACTTATTGTCTTATTTTATGTTATATATTATTAATAATCAAAAGTTCTTCATTATTTTCTAAAATAATGTTTTAAATATTCTTAACGATTATATTTTTTAAAAAATCGGATGGGGCTTCCACTTACCCCATAGTAAGAGCAGGGCCGGCTCTAGTAGTTCTGCCGCCCTAGGCGATATTGACTAGTGCCGCACCCCAATCACCCCCATTGAATAATAATAATCATAATATAAAATAATAATATGGGTTTTGCATATTCAAACAGTGGTACACACTTTAAGTTGTCTTTTTCATTAATAAAGTAGTGCATCTTATATCACTGAAACGGATGTTAATATTTTCAAAAGACTTTTAAGCCACGCAATTTGCCGCTTCTAAAACTAAATTGAATTTTTAGTTACATTCCAAAATATGCTTTGCATGTCCAAGCACTGATCAGGGGCGGATCCAGAAATTTTTGTAAGGGGGCTCAGGTTTTAATAGTCAGCGTTACTTCCTACTTAAAATGGTATCAGTTAGGCAGGGGTGCCTCTCCCCCCAAATGAGATCGAAACCCTGTCAATCTTTTCCCGCTACATTTTTTAATGCCGCAGCTTGCGCCATAGAAAATATTCCCTTAAATTTTCATCAAAACTCATATTTCTTTAGGTAGACAGGCTAGTCACGTTACCCTCTGCTCTGAATACATGAGATTACAGCTATTAAATAGTTGAAAAAATCTCAGACCACGCACACACGACATGAGGTTTGAGTTGGAAGAGTGCTTTGAAAAAACTTTAAGTTCATTTGAAATGATTCTTCTTTTGAAAATTAGCAAAAAATTAAAAATAGCAATGGCCCAGTAAACGAACCCAGTCAATTCTTTGAATTATTACGCGCTAAGAATAAGAAATACCAAACAGAACCAAGCAAAAAAAAAAAAAAAAAAAAAAAAAAAAAAAAAAAAAAAATTGAAAATTAACTTGAATTCTGAAATTTTGAATTCAAATTGTTTTTCGCAATCACAAGTTGCGACAAGACCCTGCTCATTGGGGGCAATTGTTTCTAGAAACGGCTCCTGTCCCCCCAAACCTGCCCCTCCTCCTGGGCTGCTACGTATATGTATAGTTGTGTGTGTGTTTAGGCGCGCGTGTGTGCATGTGTAGTCTTGTGTGCAGGTCCGTGTTCAGAATTTCATAAAGGGAGGGGTTCTGGTTTCAATGTTTTATCGTTCTTACCTGCACTATCAGAAAAATACAACAGTGGGTCAAATAATTCATTTCTGTTTAATGGCTACAATGAGGGGCATAGCGGTGTGTGGGGGAAGGGGGGAGGTTCAAATTCGCAGAAGATGTGTTTTTAAGTGATATATTACCAATTCTATTATTGTATATTTTATATACAGTAAAGCCTAGTTTTTATTCGGCTCATGTTTATCCGGATCAAATTTGTACAGTTAAATTGTACAGTAAATATATATTTACTTAAATAATAATTTAAAACTGTGAGTGTAAAACAGTGGTGCAACTAGAAAATAAGTTTTAAGGGAGACATGTTGATAAAAAATCTAACCTGATAAGAGGAGTCGGGGGTTCTCCCCCGGAAAATTTTGAAGTTTTTAATATTGAAAACGGAATTTTAGACGGTTGGCTCCGCGGAAATTTGTAGAAATTAAGGCGTAAAACGTGATTATAGGCCATATTTATTGACGTTAGGGTAAGGAATAGGGCTCAGGGACTCTCCTTGATCTTTTTTTTTTCTTGAAAAATTGATAGAAATTTATTTCTCCTTTCCTTTTCAAATTTTCTAAATTGAAGTTCCAAAAACGCATTTGCAGACAAACTTTGAAGATTTTTACGGGGAGGGGATTTTAAATCTGTCCCCTGAATTTTTCTAGAAAATCCTAAGAAACTTAAGCAGTATCCTAATATATTAGAAACGGGGGAGGTTCAGAGGTTATTCCACTTACATTTTTAGTAAGTTTTGTTCTAAAAACCTAATTTTTGATGATATTAAAAAAAGGCGATTCGAGGACCCTTGCTCGAATTTTTTCTGAAACTGGAGTTTTAAAAACGCAGTTGTACGACCATATTTGGAAACATTAGGGCGCTTTCCACACTGAAACAAAGCCAAACCCGAGTTAAGGTGATTTTTTACAATTTTAAGCGATGTTGTTAGATATTCGGGGGCTTTTTCTGGAAATTTTGCAAAACTGAAAATCTGGAAACAAAATTTGAAATGCTCCATAATGCTATTGGCATGGGGCGGGGGGGGGGGGGGGGGGGGTTCGGAGGAGCAGCACTTTGAAGAAGACTTTCTTATTTTCAGACGAACTAGAAAAAAGGAAAAAAATTGCTGGGAAACTTCAAAGATAATGTTTTGTTTTTTTAAATACTATAAACAGACTTTTCAACATTAAAGTTAGTTTTAAATCAAATTTACACTTTTCTTTGGTTTTTTATTATGTTTCTCCAATGGAAGGGGTTTAACCCCTAAAACCCTCCCCTTGGACACGGCTCTGCTTGTGTGTGTGCGTAGAACTGTGTGTATGTACGTAATCATGTGTGTATGCACATAGGCGTTTGTGTATGTGTGTAAAGGCTTGTGTATGAGTGTGTGTGTGTGTATGAGCGTGCGTGTGTGCAGGATATGGACGCTACCGACCAGGAGAAACGGATTCCAGGAGGCAGTGCTCGGAGTCGCACCTGCAGAGGACGGTGGGCGGTGGTCCTGCAGAGGCCCCTGGTCCAAGCTGAAAAAGGAACCGGACATCAAAGACGGCCAAATGAGAACAATAAGCAATCGTGATTGCGCAAAAAAAAAAAAAAAAAAAAAAAAATCACATTGATTCCAAGTACTATATTTTCGGATCTAAAAATTTGAAGTTCAATAATAATCATAATATAAATCTTGTCACAGGGGGGGGGGGGGGTCAACTGACCCTTTGACCCTCCCCTGAATCCGCCCTTGGCACTGATACACACTCTAAATTATTTGTACTTTTAAGCTTTGAAGCAGTGAATCTTATGGCGCTGAAACAGATTCTCATACTTCGAAATTTGCCGCCCCTAAAATCTGCCACCCTAGGTGGCCGCCTAGGTTGCCTACCCCAGGAGTCGGGCGTGAGTAAGGGGTAAGTGGGTCATCCCCTTTAATTTAAATTTAAATGAAGCATATCTAAAAAAGCGGTAATGCGGTACATTTTTAGTGTGAATTATTTTTTTGTAAATGCATCCGTTTATAAGATAGTTGCTGTCTTTTAAATCTGTATCGTGGAAAATTTTAAAACGAAAAACAAAGCAATTTCATTAGTGAAATTTATTGAAAGTCTATAGGGACATATATTTTACTTTTACATATAAATGTGTGTTTAATGAACGTAATACAGTTGATTAAGATCAATTTGAGTAAATTTGCCAAAATTATAAGTAAAAAAAAAAAAAAATTGGAAACACTAAATGACTGCGTCTTTGTAAAAAAGAACCATTATCGTTTCATCCTCAGGGATTATCCCAATATTATCTGCACAATGCCAATAAAAAGTTTCACTATTCCTATTCGTTATTGAAAATTCAACACTATTTTTCAATTTGATCATCAACTTCCAATATTAGACCTACTTAAATCGAACGTTTCACAAATATAATCACCAGCTTTAGCAGTTTTTAGCTCAACTATCAATTCCTAAACCAAGTCGTCATAGTTGTCTTGTATTTTGCCAATACAAATACTTAATCAGAGTTGCTCTTTATTTTTAAATCCCCATTATTATAGGGGGACCCAATTACCCCATAGTGAGGGGGTAGGTATAATACCCACTTACTTTGTAGATGGGTATAACACCCACTTACCATGTATAGCAAAAATGTACGGGGTAAGTGGGGCCCCTGCTCTTAAATACTTATTAATAATATTTTATTCAAAAATTCATGTTTCTGTATGAACTTTAAGTTATATTTTAGGTGAAAAATTAATTATCATAAAAAATAATAAAAACTAACCTGGGAACACTTTTTTGAAAAATGTTGCTTAAACTCGCAAAAAAAAAAAAAAAAAAAAATCAGATTTTTTTTTTTTTTGACTAAGTGCTTTTGACTAGAAAAATTTCACGAATCCCAAATATGTGCTAAACCAATTACTGTGATGAAATTTAACATGATCTGGGCAAAAGAGTTTGAAAGAGTTGAAGAGAGTTGTTTATCCCTATTTCAGTTTTAGGGGGGTGACCCACTTACCGCAGTGACCCCACGTCCCCCAACCAACCCTTAATCTACAAATGTTTCAAGATTTAAAAAAAATCTGAATGAAAAAATCCGAGTTTTTTGATTTAAAAAGAAAATTAAAAAATCAGAAACCCTGATTTTAAGTAGTCATTTCTAATAACCTTTATCCTTATTACAATAAAACTATTTTCATATAGAATTTTAACATAGAAAATGTGTTTTACATATGAGCATCTTGCAGACTAAAATATTTGAGGGCTTTTTTTTTTGAGCAATCACGATTGCTTATTGTTCTCATTTGACTGTTTTGATGTCCTTTCATTTTATTTTCTCACCGCCACCCTCTGCACCATCATCGTCGACGGGCTCCTCACGATGCTGCTCCTAAAGCGAAAGCCGTCTCCAGGTTGCATCCATGTCCTACACACACGCGCATACATACACAACTACACACACACGCACACATACACACACACAAACGCATGCACACACATACACCTACACACATATACATACAGACACCTACACATACACACACACAAAAACATACACACATACATACAGACACCTACACGTACACACACACATACACACAACTACCCACACATTCATGCCTGCACACAGACACAAACACATATGCCTACACACACATACCCCCCCACACACACATTCATACACACAACTACCCACACACTTATGCCAGCACACAGACACAAATACACATGCCTACACACACATACACATACCCTCTACACACAAACGCACATACCCCCCACACACAAACACACACGCCTACATACACACACTCGTGATTGCGAAAAACATAATTTGAATTCAAAATGTCAAAATTCAAATTATTATTTTTTTTTTTTGTTTTGTTTTTGATGTAAAACTAAAAATCATATTTTAAACTGATATATTTATCATTAAATTTGTTGTAAACGAATTTGAATTTTTTTTCCAATTAAAAATTTTCGTTGCTCACTTTTAATTAACTGACATTTTTTTCAGCACCTTTTTCACTTTTTAAAGACATGATTATCGACAAACTAGTTTAATAGTTATTTTTCACCTGGCATTAACTAATAATGAATACTAAGTGTAAAAAGTAAATGAATATTAAGAAAATAATTCCATCAATACTTTTTTTCAAATTCATTTCTAAAATATTTTTTACTGAACTTTATTGAGTACTTTCATCAGTTAAGGTTTTATTAACTTTTTTGTTCAGAGGATTAATTTTACATCCTCCAAATGTAACAAATACTAATTCCCAAGAACGTCCAATGTTTGTCGTCCAATTTTAAATTACTCTTTTTATGAATCGTAGCTCTTACATATCCTAAGTCTATTTCACGCAAATGCGCAATGTATTTATTCAGAATAACCCAAATGAAAAAACGTTTAATAATGCTACTTTATTCCTGTCTCTTTGAATAATTTTATTATTACTAACAATTATAGGCAATTTGAATTTTATCATGTTTATATATTACTAAATTTGAAAATTTATTATTCACCCATTTACACCAAGTGTAACCAAAAACAATACATTCTTCTTCTCTTTTCTTTATAAGATTGCACTAAAGTAAATAATTATGTATGTAAATGAAAAAGTCTATTTTTCATTTTTTTTCTATCATAAACGCTAAATGTAACCTTTATAATTCTTCAAATATTTATATTTTGGCTAATTATGAAGAATAAATGAATACGGAAGAAAAAAGAAGACAACCATAAGGGCTTTGCAACCTTATTTTGTAATTAATATTGATTGATACTCATACATCTGTTCGATAGATGGCAGCATGAACGATAAGAAAATCAAGTAGAAAAGCGAAGATATTGCACTATTTCACCCTGACGCTTTCAGAATCTTTCGGTCTCTAACCGAACGTCATTTTAACATCACACGAATGAGAGCATTGATTATTGATTGCTTAATCGGAAAAGCTCGCAGCCAGTAAAGGCGTCAATACTTTTTGAATGCGCTTTCAATTCCGGAGCCTGACTCTCTGTAAAATAATGTAATTAAATTTGCAGAAATATTTTAAGTCCAAAAAAAAAAAAAGAAACGAAAATAATTGAAGTTCCAATAGATGTCGCCACGAGCACTCTTAAAAGTTACTCCGGTTGTTATATAGAGTAAAGAAATAAATATGGAGAGGTCCCGTCTATGGTAAAAAGGAGATGAAATTGAAGCCGGAATAATGGGATACAGCGGTGCAATTATAGGCGGGGTTATGATAACAACCAAATAAAGTAGCTGGCGGATTGGTTTACATTTTAATTCATGTTGTAATGCAATTTTAAAGACGTGTCTCATAAACTTGCAACAATATCTAAGTTTAAATTAACAACCAATTGAGATTCAGTAATAGAATGTTTTGAACCAAAATATATCTAAAAATATTTAGCAAGAAGCTAAGGATTTTGGAATACAGCGGTGCAACTTCCGGCTTGAATTTCTTAGTATAGCGGGGCATCTCTATGTAATTTCTTTACTCTATAAGTTGTTATGCGAAAATCAAAACTAAAATTCATTCCCCAATACAGAAACTTTGGTTGTTGCCATTCTTAAAAAAAACATCCGTAAAAGGTTATGAAAAAAACGATAAAGCCCAAAATTCGCGAAAATATTCCGAAACCGAAACTAAACTCTCGTCGTCTTCTACGGCTCTGGCGCAATCGGGAGATCACAGACGCAATCGGCAGGCAGAGGTCACAGGCGCAGGGGATCGGGAGGCGCAATAAATAGCGCGATTACGCCTTTTGCAGCAGAACACCCATTATCTCCCTACTGCTCACTCCTTTCAAAAGCGTCATACCTCAAAAATTAGTGATTTTGAGCTATGGCTTTTTTTGAACTGCCACGAATGAGTAGCATATCTCTGCAAGACTTGCATTTCTATAACTTCACATTTCGCCGTTAGACAGCAAAAGTGTCGTATTTGCATTTTCAAATATTTTCGGAATGTTCTTTTCAATAATGTCACATCTTGGGTAGTTCTTGATCAATTAGGCATGAAACATCTGTGTCATTCAGTCAAAGATGGAACCATTTGTTTCAAAAACAGTATTGCACACACACACGAACAAAAAAAAAAAAAAAAATTCCTTTTTTTTAATCAAGAACGCACTATTTGCATTTAGTCGGTATTGTAAGGTGAACAATTAGTAACAATAATGGCATATTTTGAGATATTACAAATAGTACCTTTAAAATTTAGCGCAACTTTTTAAACTTGCACTTTTTACACTTCCTCTTCATGAAACAGAGAAGAACACCAGATTTACTTGGAAAAGACTTTGAATGCGTAAGAAGAAGTTCAATCAGTAGCTTAAAATATATAGTTTTACTGCATGATATCTAACTTTTAATTTTGAAAATCGTTCTCGTGAAAATTCACGCTTTTAAACACTTTTATTAAGTACTTTTATTGTACTTGGCCTGATCGTCATGAAAAATCTGAGGCCTACTTTTGCTTATATCTCAGCAAAGACTTCAGGATTTTACTAAATGATTTGCTTAATCTAAAGGTACAACTTAAAGCTAAAAAAAATCAATTCTGAAATAAAATTATTATTTCGGTTAGGATTGAAAACAGCAAATTTCATGTAATTTCCCCATTAAATGTTTAAATATAAAACCCATTGTCACAAATTGCGTTGCCTTACAACTTGCACTTTTAATAGTAATCACAATAAAAATTTTAAATCAAGGCTTCTCTGGAGCAAGCATGAAATTTATCCACTATCATTGCTTTCTTAGAATTTTCATCCTTATTCCTCATCTATGTCAATAATCGAAAACGGAGCTAAGTAAAGCCACATATTAGGATCTTTATCGCTAGAAACTTGTATGTTGTGAAATATGAATTAGTTTCGCCAATAAAAACAAATCCACCGCCAAAGACGAAAGAAAATAAAAGCGACCAAGAACAGTTTACGCGACAGAACAAGTTGGGGATTTTCTAGGTTTTTCACCTCTCTGTATCTCAGCCCCATGAAGACCCCCAGAGTTGATTTTTGGTACATTCAATCTCTAGTGGCCGCCGACGCCGTAAACCAAAATACAATCCCCTGGACCATCAGGGGGAGGAGGAATTTAAGTTATAAAATCGCTGTCCAAAAAAGTTTTCGCTTTCTTTGACAGGGCTACAGCCCAGACGAAAAAAGGAATCAAGATGAAATTTCGCACACACATTCCTTGTGCCCTACTGATGTGCCTTTTGTGCCATTAGATCCCCCTCCCCCTCCCCTCTCGTTTTTAGCCCACAAATCGTACCTTCCCGGGGTTCTGCAGCAGCCCCCCAGGGGGCTATGGTAATAATTTTCTGTATACATATTCTTGGGGGGGGCCATTGAGGACATATACAAAAATTCAAACCCGAGGGACATCATGGGTCGAAGTAATTAAAGTTTGAAAATCACTAATTTCCCCTAAATTCATATGTACTTACTCTCAGCTTATAGTGTTTGTTAATCTCTGACTGCCATTGCAAGGCTAGAACAGATATGCAATTTTGCTTGTCTTCGTAACTAAGTTGGAATAGCGCGACATTGAAATGAAAATGTCTATCAAAATTTTGCTTGAAAATGTCAAAATTTTCCTCGTTGACCAAAGCATGCGATCATTTAAATAAAATTATCTTTTGTACTCCTGTTCTATAACATGTCCTTGTTCATATAAAAATGTAAATGCTTTCAATTAGGGGATGGGGTTTTTCACGCCTACTCATTTCAATGCGATAACGTTGAACTGGGAAATGGTGATGTGCAACAAAAGTTAAGGTGCAAAATGTTTTCCGAAGTTCACAATGAAAAAATGGCAGCAAAAATGAAGTTTACAGTTCATATGAATAACTAGAACGAACTTGAAAAAAAAAACTTTATGTGAAAACGAAAGCTACCACTTTCAGTTTAGAGAAAAACTTTTAATATCACTTTAGTAACATTTAGGTGAAAGCAAATCATTCATAAACTTGCTTTTAACGCTCATACATGAGAACACGCACCCTTTCTTTTAGTATTAAAAACACATCATTTGTGTGGGGCTCACACCAGACTTTTTCTCCTAAGAGACTAAACATTGTATCGTTTTGCCTTGACACTTTTATATATTATGCAAATAAATGACATCATAGACAAATTACAACCACGAACAAAAAGAGAGAACAGAATTATTTTATTTGTGTGCCAGTTGTTATCCTGGCAAATACACTTAAGAGCACGATGATTTTTTTTTTCAATTAAATAAAGAAAACGAAAAACATTTACTGGGCGGAAGCCTCTCAGCCGCTGTCGATAGAACAGTTGACAGCGTTGCCCAGGGAGTACCACGTGGAGGTGGGCTTCCGCAAGCTTTTTTCTGCACTCGGCACCACTGAACTACAATGGAACTGGAAGGATGAAATGCGATTGTAGCGAAAGGGACAAGACGATGTTTCTTTGTAATGATGTTAGGCGTAATGGTCTTCTAAAGTCGATTTTCAAACTTGTTATCAGCTACGGGTGAGGATGGGCAAACCTTTTCTGTTTTATGATATTTTTACCTTCTACTGCCTACTGTGACTCGGAGTTCACATCAAATTTCATTATTAATTACCCTATAAGAGTGTTATTTATTTTTGACCGGTGTGACTTTAGTGGTACAACATGACTGCCTTACATTTAGGTCAGTCACATAGTCACAAACTTATTTTAAAAATATAAACACATTTTTTTAAAAAAAATCCACATTATGTGTTAAATGCATTATTCTTTAACATTCTGTGCAAATAAATGTTTTTTTTTTTTCCTACAGGAATTAGTACAGAAATAGTAATTTAAGCTGTAGAGAGTTAATTTTTTTTTTTTAAGTAAAATTCAACGTTTTACGACTTTTTTTAAATTTTGTTGATGCGTTTGGCAGTTAGTAATAAAATTATTAATTTCCGATTTCAGGTGCTTATTCAGTGTAGCTTAATGTTCTGTGCGTGAAAATGGTCAATGGCATGAGCACTTTATTTTTCCTAATTCCGCTCCGTTTAGACATCGTTCCAGTTATCATTGAAGCTCATTGTCAAAATCATTAGTCATTCAAAACTGACGCCATTTTGTCGTCTGCGACATACAAATGAATTTAAATTTTAGTTAAAATAATTTTTCCTGACGACAAAATGCTGCCTTCTCGCAAGTAAATTCTTGCTGACCGCGTCCAGAAGAAAGCTGTAAAACTGCCGTGCTAATCACAAAAGTCGTATCTGCACTTTATTTTATTTTTTTATTTATTTTTTTTGTCATCAAGTAGTTTTCGCAATATATTTTTCCTAAATACAATGTTTTATGGCCATTTCAGAGTGAGAAATACTTAAAAGAAAATTCTGAAAATCTGGTATTTGAATCAAGTATTTTGATGCGTAAAAAATTTAAAAAGCAATTTCTCATTAGAATTCAGCTGCAGACACTACTTTCGTGCTTAGCGAGGCAGAACTCCCCTTGTGGGGCCGCCCCAGCACCCCCTTTGCGGCTGCGGCCCCCAAGCTGATCATCCTAGATCTTATAAGATCATGGGGGTGTATATGATCAGCTCTTTTTAGACGTTCTAAGAATTTAACCATCATGAGATTCTTTCCTAAAGGGTAGTCATCTATTTGGATTTCTTAACAGCAGCAGCAAATCTGAAATGAAACAAAGACAATTATAAGTAATTTCTTTTAAATGCGATTAAAAGAGAAAAAAAAATTATATGCAGCGATGTTTTAATAGCGTAATATTTTTGTGATTGAGCATTTTACTGGTGATTAATTATCAATGGGACTTATAGTGCTTTTCTTACTTATTGAACGTTACTTATCTGTCAGAATTTCCCCCAGATGCACAACATGAGACATTTGAAACATTTCCGTAAAAGAAAATTTTGCATTGAAACCAGCAGCGAGCTCAAAGTTTCTAGATCTACACTACACGTTCTCAGTAAACATTGGAAACGCGTTTGGAACACTTTAATTCAGAAAAGTGGAAAGTAGAGATTAAAAAATCATTTGTCAATCGTCACTTGATTGTAACCTCAAAAAATAAATGAATTACTTGAAAACGTACAAAAGGCATCAAACAATCGGAAAGATCTTTTCCACCAAAATCAAGAGTCTGCCTTGTATGAACTAATTTATTCAAAACATATGAATATTACAATAATTAATGCATTCACAAATAATTAACTTCAGCGAATAAAGAAATTCATCGTTCAGCACTGAGAGTTTCAAAGAAAAAGAAAAAAGATCACTATTTAACAAAAAGGGACTACTGATGGCATTCGGCTAACCGACCATCAGTAGTGATTAAAGAATTCTCCAGTTTTGCCCTTAATTGTAGAAATTCTAATGCCGACTTTTGTTGGCAAGGTTATAATATATGTTTTCTAGTTTTTATTTCACAAAATAATGTGATGCTATTAATAGCATATTTGATGTTAATAAGTACTAAATAATTATGTTAATGAGTACCACGAGAGTATTTGTTTTTGTTGGAATACATATGAAAGCAGATATATATCTATAGCGGAGCATTAATTTATATGGGAGAAAAAAGTCAGGGGTTCTCAAAGTGGGTGACGCAGAGGGATCCAGGGCAGTCCCGATGAAAGGTAACGGGAGGTCACTGTGACCTCCTAAAATATTCGGCAATTTTAGTCTGAATATTCAGCAAAATCATTATCATTCGGCAAATTTGGCGTTCCATTTGGCAAAATGAGTACTTCATAACTCCCAAAAATTTGTGTTCTGGGCGCTCGTGGGGAGAGCAGAGGAGTACCACGAAGTATCCACGATATCAATATGTATAATACAATAGATATCGATTAGGGTCACTAGAGTGCCGTGAGAAAATGCTAGTTCTTCAAAGGGTGCCGTGAATCAGAAAAGTTTGGGAACCCCTGGTGTAAGTAATATTACTGGATTAGTTCTACTGTCAGATCAAAACAATTTTGCAACTGTGATTTAGTTTAAAGAAAGAAGTTAAATTTACCTTCTGAATGTTGCTGCAACTTTGGACTTTGCCGATTTACGTTTTGATTTGTTAGTATTTTGATGGGTTGAGGTAGAATTGTTGATTATTATGGAATTCAATTCATCCATTCTTGTAGAAAATTGAGTTTCTAAATCCGCAAATCGAACGATGTCTTTTAAGATAAGTTGAACGTCATCCATAATGATATTTTTTGTTTTGTTTTCTGTGATTTTAAGTATGAGTTTTGGTTTTTTGGTTTCCCGGAGGAATACCTTGAGAGCAAAGTCAATATTTAGTTGGTTGAGGTTGTTGTACTTGACTTGTGTAATGATGTCACCTTCCGCCAGATAATCTGCAGCAGGAGATCCAGGAATAAGTTTTGTAACTTTTAATCCATTGAAGCTATAAAAAAGTGATAGAAAAAAGAAAGATTTAAACCCAAGTATGAGTTAAAATGCACGATTTCAATTTTTTTGAAATTTAGTAAATTTATTTGTGTCTGAGAATTTTTATGCTCTTATCACGTAGTGTTTCTAGTTTCGATATGAAGGGCTACGGGGAAGAACGATCAAAGTCCATTTTTGTAAAAAACTCTGGTTAACCTATAACGTAGATTATTACAGACGGTATTCAAGAGAAATATTATTCAGGCAAGAATCATCATAGTGAGTGAGTTTTAGCGGGGAAGAATGAGGCTAACTTGGAAACGATTCGAGATTTCAAGCTCAAAAACGTAATGAGGAAAATTTGAGCATGGTGGACTATGATCATTCTTCGCCGTGGCCCTTCACATGTATCACTACGGTTTTCGCTTCGAAAGGGACTACGATTAACATGTCTGATGAGTAACCCATAATAAGATCTTGAAGGCGTGATTTTCACATTTCGAAATTAATCATGGTTAAAAGTTCACCAATTGAAGGGTTTGCTGCAAAAATGGAGCAGCACCGTTTTCAAAGTTTTTGCAAGATCTTATTTAGAGCTGGAAACACCAATCCACTTTTTTCTTTCTGATACATTAATACACTCACTCGCCAATAAATTAGAAACAAGAGATTAATATTTTATTGGGCCACCTTTTGCATGGATAACTGTTCTGATTCGTTTGGGCATTGAGTCTACAAGCTTCTGGAGTGCATTTACATACAGAGAATACATGCATTGGCTATGCAGCTTTTTAGATCTTGTAAATGAGATGGAAGAGAGTGCTCTGTGTCGGATGCATCTTTCCACCATATTCCACACATTTTCCATGGGGTTAAGATCCGGGCTGTGCGGTGGCCAGGGAAGGTGTCAGCGAATCAATTTTCAACACTTTTGACAGGATGTATATTTGCATTATCGTCCATGAAGTATCCGTCGCTATCAGGGTAAAAATGCTACATGCAGGGTGCATTTGATCTGCCAGTATATCTAGGTATCACATGGCTGTTTGTTTACCCTCGAGGAACACCTGGGCACTACTTCCATAACAGCAGAGAACATGCTCCATATCATGATACTACACACCAGAAATGTGACCCAAACAGGATGAAAATACTGAAATGGGGTAGTTTCCAAAATTTTAAAAGTATTTTTTCTGAAAGAGCATGCTTAAAAACATAGGATCTGATTATTTTTTAAATAATTTCTTTAAGTTTAATATTTTTAAAAAAATATTTTAATCGGTGCGCTTTCATTGTTTACGCTTCAGCCGATGACATCACAAATGATGAAATGCCATTCGCTGCTGCCATTCACAGAGCAAAATATTTAATTCGCATCTTTACTCACGTGTATTGGCAACGATATTGTTGATAGCAAGCGTATAGTGCAATATTTAATTCGCTTCTTGGTTATCATAAAGTGGAAACGCGGTAGAAAGATGCGCCAAAGTGGCATCATTTATGACGTCATAAAGGCCACGTCTTGTTTGTAAAATAGGACATTTTAAATAGTTAATTAAAAAATAACTGTTGGGAAAAGGAAATTTTTTTTTCGCTAAATGTTATTTTTTGTGCTTATTCTATCAATTTCAGTGACTAAAAGTAGTACTTTTGACTGAAGGAAACAACCCCATTGCATGGCTGTGAACTAACACAACATTGGTTAGTTCATTGTACTACACCTGGAAGCTCTCCCATGTATTTTTGTACCTATATAGCAAGTTATTTTAAGTGGATGCATAAAATTAGCTGGAACATGTTGAATTTTGCTTCCAATGCCTCTTCTTTTTTCCCTGCATACAGTATTTTTCTCTCTCAAAAAATACTGAATTCAGTAAAAATACTGAAAAATCACATGTCTGCCAGACCCTTGCACAGTGCGAGAAAGGCGAGCAGTTTCTCTCAAAGGTTTCTAATTTATTGGCCAGTAGGTGTAGCTCTCCGTATATGCTTCCAGCGTTATTTTAAACTTTAATGCGAATTTTTTTGAAAATTAAAAATTGAAGCTGCTATACTTTCTTTTTTGCAGTAAATCTTTCAATTGCCAAAATGTAACGATGTTTCTGTTAAATTTTAGTTTATTTACCAAACATTTTTTTTTTTTGAAGCAACTAATTCTTTCAAATGGATACAAAAAAAAAAAAAAAAAAAAAAAAAAACAGTGAAAGGATTTTTGTGTTACTACACGTTAAGAATTTAAGTTTAAAAAGTTTTTTTAAATAACTTTTTTTCTTTGCTATCATATTCATCTGCCCCCAAGACAAAAACAACAAATTTTTTAAGCATTATATTATTCCAAACTCGAGTTTGAAACTTGATAGAATACTCGTTGAACGGTATGAAAATGCTTGTTCCAATAATTCTCAGTCATTACTCTCAGAAGCCAAACGGAACTACGGTTGCTATAGTGAGGCTCTGATAATTTGAACAGAGCTCCGATGAACTCAGGAGTACAGGGGCGGATTCAGGGGAGGGTCAAAGGGTCAACTGAGCCCCTGTGACAGGAATTTTATTATGATTATTACCAATCATCAAATTTTTAGATTCGAAAAACCAGTACATGGAATCAATGTTAACCTGTTGTTTTTGCTTCGTTCTGTAAGGTATTTCTTCTCAGCGTGTCACAGTGCAAAGGATTGACGGGGTTTGTGTGAATGGGCTATAGCTATTTTCAGTTTTTTTGTTCATTTTCAAAAGCACAATAATCTCTAACGAGCTTAACTATTGAAAATTCGTAGGAAGGGTGTATTTGAATGGGTCTTTATCTCATGGGGGAGGGGGGAGGAGGATAGGCACCCCTGCTTAAGAAAAGCTTTTTTACGTGGGAGATATAACCTGGACATTGAAACTTGACCCCCCTTACAAATATTTCTGGATCCGGCCGTGCAGGAGTAAGAGATTCCATTTGCTTTACACTGGTGTGCAAAAATTAAGGACGAAGTCGAAAAATCAGCATATCAGCTGAACGAAGAGGCAGAGCGGCCAGAAAGACCAATCAGGAGATTAAGTAAGGTGATGTACGGTAGCACATGCGCAGATATGCAGGCAAACGTAATGGGGGAGTGTCTGAGTAGTATAAAGCACATTGACAGGGAGACAATTTCAAACTACAGGAACAGCTATGCGGGGGTTCAGTAGTGGTCGTCCACGAGGAACCACACCCGCAGATGACCGGTATATTTTCTTACAGGTCAGAAGAAACAGGCGGCAGACAGCGGGAGAAATCGCTAGACACACGACACGGGCGACTGCACGACCGATATCGCGTTTTACCGTGGCCAGAAGACTGCACGGTGGTGGTCTGTTTGCACGACGCCCTGTACGGTGTGTACCTCTAACGCCTGCCCATCGGAGAAGGCGTTCTCTGTGGTGCCGGGAACACCGGAATTGGAGAGACAATGAATGGGGACGAGTACTCTTTACAGATGAGAGCAGATTCAGTCTGAGTAGCGATTCTCATCGCATACTCGTCTGGAGAGAGCGGGGAAGCCGCAATCATTCCTCGAACATCATTGAATGGGACAGGTATGGAGGTCGCGGTGTTCTCGTTTGGGGAGGCATCATGCTTGGTAGTCGTACATACTTGGTAGTCGTCTTCACATCTTCGACGCAGGTTCAGCCAACGGGACCCGTTATTGTAACGAGATTCTTCTTCCATATGTGCGTCTTTTTAGAGGCCCTATGGGTCCGCAGTTCCTTTTCATGGACGACAATGCACCATGTCATCGCACAGTAGCTGCCGAACAGCTCTAAGAGAGTGAGGATTTTGAACGTATGGATTGGCCGGCACGATCTCCGGATCTCAATCCCATCGAGCATGTGTGGGATTTTCTAGGCAGACGCTTGGCAGCTCGTACCTTACCACCAGTAACGATTCGGAAGCTTCGATTGGCGCTGCAAGACGAATGGGCAGCAATGCCTCAACAACTCATCGACACCCTCATTCTCAGCATGGGCAGAGGCTGTGAAACCTGCCTAGCAGTCGGGGAGATCATATCCCCTACTAAAGACCGGATGTTTCTTGCTGGACACCCATCACAGGGATGTTTCGGCCTTCAGTCGCATTGCGCTCCATGCTACTTTTTCAATAAAGCTTCTTTTTATTCCTCTGATTTCTCTTTTAGTAAGTGTTGCTTACATTACACATGTCCTTACGTATTGGGGATCTTACGGTATTAAATGTGTTGCTTTGGAAAGCTTTGTACAAAGTTATATTGAAAAAACCGTCTCGTCCTTAATTTTTGCACACCAGTGTAGTAGTTGTGAGCGAAGCAGGTTCGCTTTGCCTACAACAGTTGTTGGGCGTTATGTAATATTAATTTTCCTCCTGTTTCAAACCTTGCAGAAATAGACTCGTCCAAGACTGTTGTTATCAGAGCGATGCTAAAGTAGACTTGCATTATTTACCATAATTTTAAATAATTTTTATAATTTTTGACTTACCTGCGATTATCGTCGTAAGAAGGTTTTACGGTCATCCCGTAGATGCCCGATGGAGATTTACGAATGAAGATCATTTTCCTGCAAAAGATAACATTCGTATGAGTAATTTATTTTTAACCCGTCAACAGACATAAGAAATGTGAAAAGCTGCAGGTCTAGAGTGTAGACAAGGGTCTCATGGAAACATGATGTATTTGTATTGTAAATTAAGAATATCCCATTTGGCGATAATCTGTAACTGTATTACTGCCGTAATATTTGTTGCCATGGGTACTTTTCCGTTTGCCAGGCCGGGCGCAAGTGAAAATCGCCAAATGATTATGCCCAACGCCAAGCAATAATTCGCCAAGCGAATACGCCCAGCAAGAGTTGTAAGAAAATTGGCGGATGTCTGCATCAATTTGGCGAATAATCGCTTGGCGTTGGGCGTAATTATTTGCTGGTTATCGCTTGCGCCCGGCTAACGGAAAAGTACCTTGCCATGTTACTGGCTGTGACACACATTTTTATGTTGTCTTTTTCAGCTACTTTAAATAAAACGAGACGAGAGACACACACACAGAGACTTTTTCCCAAATAGTATCACGACAAATAATGAAGTTGTTCAGAAAGGATTTGACTTTTTGCTTGCAAAGACCAGTAAAATTAACATTTTTCGACAACACGACAACGACAAAAACGATAAAAGACTCGCAGGTTTTAGTTTAGTTAATTACTCGCACGGCGAAGTTAGAGTTTTGTCTGGAAGAGGGGGGTGGGGGCTAATTCACTAGACAACAAAATACCATCAAAGTTGAAATATGAAAATAATACACACATAAGAGACTGAAAAGACTGTGTGTGGCCAGTTTGGCATGAAGACAGAAGATTAAAAGTGTTTGTTGTTGGTTACAGCCAGTGTCACATCTTCGACTTTTCCAAAATGGGTCTAAGACTTTGAAACTAAACCCATCTATCCTCAAATTTTTACATCAGGTTTTTTTTATGTACTAAAGTAAAAATAGAAACTGAAATAGTCGTACTTTTTTCATTATATCGAACTTAAAACACTTCAAACCATAGACGCCCATATGCAAAATTTTAAGGGATTGCTCAGATATTTTCCCCATGGTTTAGTAGGATATTTTTCCCGTGGAAACCGATTTCAGTACAAATTATAGTTATTAAAATTTAACATTTTTAATAACTTATTCATTAATGACTGGAGACGAAACGTTTTTCATTTTCGCAAAGAAAAAAAAAAATACTAAAAGCAAGAAAGTTCTAATTTCTAGTTGGGGGGGGGGGGGGCTTGAGCCCCCACTTGCCTCCTCCCCTCGTATGGGCGTCCATGCTTCAAACCAGCGTATTCAAAAGCATAAGTAGTTTTCATTATCATAAAATTCAATTTGACGCGTTTGAAAAATAAAATTCTTCTCACTGTAATCTATTGACAGATTTACAGGAAATAAAATGTTAATTTTTTCATTACAGTGTACTGATTTCTGTTGACGGCAGGTCATTCATGTGGATCTGAAATTCCTAGACCCGGAAAACGTCAATTCAATATAAATATTTTAATAAATGCTAAAATTAAAACTAAAACAGTCTTGCCTCATTGCGTAAAACAAAAAAAAAGTTATACTCACAATTTTTCGCAGATTTTCCACAAAAAGTTGAAATTTTAATCGCGTGAGTTGGAATTCAAACAGCAAGTTATCACATCCACTCAAAAGTGACGAGTTGAAATTTTCTTCACTCTGTTGTAGAAACCAAGCATTGTTGCAACAAACAAGCAACAGTTGAACCGATTTTTGGATTGTTGTGGTAAGTGTCAACAATCGTGCATTGTTGGTCTTGTTTCAGGTATGACTGATTGTTGATATATTTTTGTGATTTTCTGGCTTATTTTTGAAATAAAAGATGCAGACAGGAACTGATTGGCGGGAGGGTATTCAAATCACTTTTCCAGGTCCCTCCAACTAGCAAGGAGTTCCTAAATTACATATAACACAGTTACTTAGAAAAAAATGTCTTGTTTCCCCGTAATTTTAATCACGCTTGTCCGCAAATCAGTCAATTTTATTTTAAGGGGGTGTTCTAGTCTAGAGGCTTGATTTAAGGTGATTTTACAGGTGTAATAGAAAAAAAAAAAAAAACAGTAGCTTTTTTAATATCCAGTTGTATCAATTTTTTTATTGATACTTTAAAAGTATAAAAATGCATAATAGTTGGAAAAAAAATTCATAATTGTAGTTGGTGGAGACTGGCAAAGTGGGGACTCTAAACAAAAGGGGGTCTCCTGGTTGAAGTGATTCCAATCCCCCAGGTGATCTGAAACATAAAGTTAAGGTTAATTCTTATCAAACAAGGATGCAGAATTGTCTGGACCTAGCTAATTTGATTTTTTGAGCAATCACGATTGCTTATTGTTCTCACTTGACAGTCCTTGATGTTGTGGTTCTTTTTTCAGCTTGGACCAGCGGCCTCTGCAGCACCACCGCCCACCGACGCGGCTCCTCTGGTCCTGAGCACTGTCCCCCGCAATCCACTTCTGCTGGGTGGTGGCGTTCATGTCCTACACACGCATGCTCATAAGATACACATACACACTCACACACGCGCGCGCGCCTTTACACACGCCTACGTGCACACACGTAAGCCTACAAACACACACACACTCAACTATACACACGTAACCACCCAGGAGGAGGGACATCTTTGGGGCGGGGAGCCGTTTCTAGAAACAATAACTATAACGAGCAGGGTCTTGTCGCAACTTGTGATTGCGAAAAACATAATTTGAATTCAAATTAGAGTTGATTGGGGTAAGAGGGTTACAGGTCTTTTTTTTTTTTTTTTTTAACGGAAATGGCGTCTTTTTGAAAGAAAAAGTTCATTTTTTGGCTCTTTTTTTGAAAAAAAAAAAAAAAAACAAAACAAAACCCTATGTGGAGACAATTTTGATAGTACTAAGAACGTCTGTACCAAATTTCAAGTAAATCAGTGCATTAGAACTTGAGACATTTTGTCAACCGTATCTAAAAAACTAGATTCAAGAAAAACGTGTTTAAAGTCTGCAGTCTCATTTCAACAAAAGAGTTTATTTTAACAAAATTAACTGCAACTCCAAAAATAATTTGAATTTCTATAAACCCTCTTCGAAACTGATTCCCAAAGGTCTAAACTTAGAGAATATCAAGGGGAGAAAATAGATTATTTCTGAATTTCTAGACTAGAATACCCTCTTAATATTACTTTTCTCTTAGTTTCAGCTAAATTAAATTATAGGGGACAGTTGGTCAAAACCTCTAAGGGGGATCAATCAGGGGCCCTTGACCTGAGAGGAAACTTCTGGGGAAGGGGAAAACCACTCTAATTCTAGGTTTTTATCCCTGTTGCTAATTATAAAATTTGAAAAAAGGCTGAGTGAAAGCGGAAGGTATTGGAGCAGCCACGGGAGTGGTTTGGGGTTAAATCCCCTCCCAGAAGTCCAGTGCATTAATTTTCCCCCTACAAATCATTGAAGGAAAAACAGTATTTAAGCTTTTCCAAGCTGATTAGGTTTCAACCAGCCTAGAAAAGCTGGCTTATAGTTTAGGAAGCATTTACAAAATACATTCAAATTCTAAAACATAGAAGTAAAATTTCGTGATCGGGACCCATACTTTTAGCCCTAAGAGGGCTAGAATGGTCTTAATAAAGAGCAAAATGGGATCAAGGTTTACTCAGCACTTCCAACGCTACACAAATCTTTATCAGGGCCGGCTCTAGTGGTTCTGCCGCCCTAGGCAATATTGAAAAGTACTGGCCCCTCCCCCAATGAGTAATAATAGTACTAATATAAAATAATGATATTTTAATAAAATAAAAATAATAGTAAAGTGTTTATTCACAATTAAAGGGAAATTCTAGTTAAACTATATCCAAGCACTGGTATACACTTTAAATTATATTTTTATTAACATTAAAGTAGTGCATCTTATGACACTGTGAAACAGACATTAATACAGTGAAATCCCGTTACAACGAACTTCAAGGGACCACAAAATTTGTTCGTTGTAACGGGAATTTCGTTGCAATAGTATTCGTTGTAATGTGATTTACCTGTATTTTCAAATGATTTTTAAATCGCGCAATTTGCCATCTCGAAAACTAAATTGAATTTCTAGTTTAATTCCGAAATACACTGTAAAAAAATTCTGAAACGTTACTGAGTTTCCGTGCAACGTTTCGGGATTTTAATGGTTTTATACACTTCCTTGAAAAATCAAGTATCATTGTCAAAAAGTTTCCTGAATTGCGACAATTCGCACGAATGCAGACTTCTCACTGTTGTGAAAAATATTTTTAGCTCCCAGTTTAAAGATGAACTGAGCCTATTTATATAATCTATCGGTTTTGCGCCGGATACTGCTCGTCCAGACTGAATAAACTCCCAAAGGGAGTAAAGAAGTCTATGGACTATACGTAGCTTTGCAAGAATTGCAGGCGAGTAAAATTCATGATTCTCGCCTGCAATTCTTTCTTATCTTTGGCCATGTTTGCATTACTGCAATTGGAACGTTCTTGATAAATCAGGAAGTTACCAAGCTACTATATTATTCATAAAAATGTTTACTCTAAAGTTCCAGAGACACGACTGCTTTAAACGGGAAGATTTCGGATTTTTTCAGGAAGCTTAAGATAACATCAGGAGGGTTACTGAATTTTAGCGGAAAACGTTCCTGGTTTTTACATGACATGTTACTGACAGAAATTGGGCACATCAGTTGCCCATTATTTTCCAGGAACGTTTCTGAATCGTTTTTACAGTGTATGTTTTGCATATCCAAGCACTAGCACACTCTAAATTATTATTATTATTATTATTATTATTATTATTATTATTATTATTATTATTATTATTATTTAGCATTGATGCAGTGAATCTTAGAACGCTGAAACAGATATTCATACTTTTTTAAAAACAATTTCAATTTCGAAATTCGTTGCCTCTAAAATCTGCCGCCCTAGGCGGCCGCCTAGGTTGCCTACCCCAAGAGCCGAGCCTGATCTTTATTGGGAAACATTGAGAAAAAAATCCTGCCTTAGCTCCCTCCGAATTCTCATAGAAAAAGATCGAAACAGTTACTAGCTAGCATTTGACAATCTTAAAGACATTCATGTATATGAAGAAGAGGCTTTAAATTATCTCACGAAAAATGAATATAAGATTTAAATAAAGGTTATGATAAATATATTGTGCCTTTTCACCATTCCATAATGTATACATTTTCTAGAGTACTTTTGGGACTTACTTCAAATATGAATGAAATTGAAATTCTTAGAAGGATTTTACGCAATTAACTTTTCAAGCAGCATTAGTTAAAGAACTGCGATTTGGAGCTGCTTTTTCAAGAGTCTAAAAATTATTCAAAATCTCAAATAACCTTTGTACCATTTCATTAGGGCTGACAACACATAATATATATTTAATAATTATTCGAAAGTTAGCTTGATTCAAACTATTTCAATGAAAATGTCCCATCCAACGACTGATTCCGGTAGAAAAATTCCTTGTGTTCCATGTTCCATTCTATCACTTCAGAAAAAAACACATTTTAGTGCCTCAGACCGTTTCCGGGGACAACGGGACAAATTACCTGAAAATGGGACTGTCTCGTTCAAAACGGTACAAGTGATCACCTTACCACTCCCTTTTATTCTTAGTTTTAATGTCTTTGTGATAGCAATACAAATCTTTAAATATTGAAATAACAATGCGGTTTCTCCCCAGTTTCGCCGACACGAAGTTTTCTTCCCACGTGTTTTTCAGTTTCAATCATACATTTCGATGCATTTAAGAGAAGAGGAAATTTAAAATGTCGACGAAACTTGGGATAAACCATTATTTTTAAGTAAGGAATATAAATAAATTATTAAGACACGAAAACTGTTTAATCACATTTGTTGAATAATATTTTCGCGTTATAAATGAATGAGAAAGAATAGCAATTTTCCATTTTGAAACCCCTTCCAAGAAATTTTTCTGGCTTCACCACTAGGTGGCAGTTTCAAGATTTGCCCCGATTCGGAAAAATCGCAGATCCGGCACTGACGAAATCGACACCTCTCGATTTTGTGCAATACGTGTAATCAAGTGAAAACGATTTGTTTTGGAAAGAGTAATGTAATACCTCCTGCACGTTTAATCCACTTTTGAATCCTGGGAGACCTGGAATCTGATTTTTTCAAATATAAACCTTGAAGTGGCCACTACTGGTGTGTTCAGGAGCGACACCAGAATTTTTTTTTTTTTTTTTTTTTGGGGGGGGGGGCACAATTTTTTTTTTCTAATCTATCAGCGTTCTCTCTCTCTCTCTCTCTTTACATCAATATATTTTTATTATTATTATTAATATTATTTAGTAAAATTCCTTAAAAGTGTATTAGTTTTGCAATTTATTCAAAAACTGCTGCAAAAACATTAATTGTTCTTATGCCAGATTTGAAATCACGTTAAGAATAAACCTTAAATTACTTGAAACAACAGTATGACGGTAAGATGTTCAAATTAATAAATGGAAATCAATACTTGTTATTACTTTGTTTAATATATTAATGAAATAAATCAAAATGCACACGAATTTTTATCACCAAAAGCTCTAAACTATTCATATTTTTAAGATCATTCAAAGAAAGAAAAAAAAGTAACACGTTAAAAAGGCATGAAATCACTTAAAAATACAACAAAATAATCAATAAAATCACTTACACTTGATGAGTCCTAAATATCCACATTTCATATGTACACTTATAAAATTGTCTTATTGTGTACAATACAAAATATAACACCGTCGTTGTTTCTTGGTTAGTTCTTCAATAACTTCATCTGGTTCTACAACTATATCTTTGTTGATACAAAGCTGTGCTAATCCATTTAAGCCTTCTTGCAATCTTCGTTCGAATAAAAAAGAGAGTATTTTTGAAAATTGTTCAAATTAGCATTCTGGGGGGCGGGGCGGGCACGGGCCCTGCGTCCCCCCTGGTTGCGCCCCTGGGATGGAGCATGAAACAAAGTTTCTGCTATTCCCGCCTTTTTCTGATTAAGGTTATGTTTGCAAGTTGTCTAAACAGTTGTTTTTTGTGTCTGCAAACTTTTACATGTAAATTCATGGAAATATATGATATCATCAAAGTCAAGATAGTTTCATGTTTGCATTCTATTTCTTAATAAAATAACAGTGTTTTAAGGTTATAGCTATATAATTAACACAGTAACTAATATAAGTTAGTAAAAGTGCACTAGTTGCTTTAAAATGGGGTTACTTGAACCCAGCGTTCAAACAGCCCCAAACCACTTTTCATCACTAAATTATGTTAAGAAAGGTTTCTAATCTTTTAAAATAAAGAGGTTAGTTACTATTTATACCCTTTTTTACTTATTTATTTATTTATTTTTGCAGATCTGGGGGTAAAAAGAGTCCGAAAGTAAAAGGGATCCCCTTGAAGTAGGAAACAATGCGGCCTTACGGGGCCAACAATTTCACAGACCCCCTTCTTTTTTTGATCTCTCGACGCACACATGCGTCTAGGGCAAGTTACATAAAAAAACAATCATAGTTTTTATTTGTCTTTTGTATATTATCCCACTTAAAGTTTTGTTTTTCACAAATACAGTTGTTTCTGAAAATTGTAAAATTTTCATGTTTACATAGAATCTAAAACTTTTTTTTTTTTTTCGCGTTTCGAGGGAGGGGGAGCGGAGGTGTGACATCACAAATCACCACTCCGAATGTCCCCCATGCTAGGTACGCCACTGGTATTACGAATATTAATAAGAGTCCAGAAAGACTATATTAGAAATGTAATGTGAGAAATATCGAAATAACCTTATTCGTTTTCTATCTGTAATATAGTTATACACATTCCAGGGTAGTATACAGCCTAAAAAATAAAGAGCACTATTTCTTTCATAGAATAAAAGCTAAAGATTCTAACCATTAAAGTATTTTATGAGGGTCTTTCGAAGCATTCTTGTACTGTACAAGAGCTTTTGACTATCTTTTGGTAAGCAGAAAAAAGAGAGCATACATGTAGACCACGCACTTGTTTTACTTTAAATGACGCCTTTCAAGATGCTTTTTATGGATAAGGATCTGAGATGCTTGGGGATGTTCAAGGGATTTCTGTTGGACAAGGGAGGACAACTATCATAAAAAGACAACTATTAAAAATTGTATAGTATTAATATTATTCCAAACTAGTAAATTTGAGAATGCATTTATAATTTATAATTTTCGTAGATTTTCTAAAATTGAGGTATTTCCTCCCCTTCATCATTTATTCTCAACTCAAAAAAAAAGAAAAAAAGACATTAATAAGGTCTGCCACGGAGGTGAAGAATTTTCCATTAATGTAGGCTTAATAGATAAATTTTTTAGGGAGATAAATTTTTTCTTAGTTGCTACAGTCTGCTCATGTTAAGCATATGAAAACATGTGAACTTCTTTTTTTACATTAATTTACGTTCCGAAATTCAAGTTCACGGAAGTGAGAATTCCCAATAACCACACTCAGTTTTTGAAACTATATCTATTTTGATTTTCAAGTAAAATCTCACAACTTCTATATGGCTGAACATAAACAAGGGGGCTCCATAGCATAAGGGAAAATAAAATGTGATGTCATTACTGCCATCTGTTAATGAGAAATGGCATTTTGTGACGGAGGTGAGAATTTATTGCATGACGTAATTCCTTATGCTTCTAAAACGAACTAAAACACAATATTAAAAAAATAAATATACTTTAACAGTTAGCATTCGAGACACTTGTGAAAGAAATAATAAATAAAGAACCAGTTATTAAGCAACAGAAACAGTAACATCAGGTGTTTGACATGCCACGGAGGTGAGAATTCACATACTGTGAACCAAAAATATATTAAAATAAGAATTACTATTAAAACATTGCTGGCAGGTTTAAATAGATATATACTTTTGATTAAATTTAAAAAAAAACTTAAAAAAAAAAAGCAGAAACTTTATAAAATGAATTGTTTCTTAAAGTTTTTACTAAAAGGCGTGTGACGGAAAAGATACTTTTTGGAGATAACCCTAATAGTTTTGCAATGACAATACAAGTTGTAAGTTTTGAAAGCTAAAGTTCCAATGTTAATGAAACATGTCTCACTTGCTGAAAGTAATAACTTGAACCAGTGAAAAAAATTGAGTATGCAATTTAAGTCCACGAAAAAGTAGCCATTTTGTCTAGCACATGAGGGTTAAGAAGCATTAACAAGTTTAATAATTTTAAAAAGGAATAACGAAATTTTTTACTTAATGAATCGCACATACATGTGTGTTTAGGTAACAAGGTATTGCTCAGTGCCGATTTAAATTTATTATTTTTAATCTAATATATGAGGCGTTACTTGCGAGACAAAGTGATCGCTTTCCGTGAAATGGCCCTAATGCGTACTTCATGAAAATAAAGAGCTTCATGTGAATAATACGAGAAGTTAGTTTTAATTCATTATTTTCATGCTATTTCTGAATTACTAAATTTATTCTTTATAGGAGTTGTTTTTTTTCTCGGTTTATTTATTAAATAATAAGATAGGTTGAACATTGTGAAATGTAGTTTGCAGTTATCAAATTCAGATAAGAATAATTAACTTTTGGAATGTATGCAATTAACAAGCGCATGAATTAAATTCATTTTCCATACTAAAAAACTTTCAGATTTTATTATTTTTACGACTAAAATAATTTTTTTTCTCAGCACATCCAGAATATTCATATTCTAAATAGCCATCCCACATTAAATCACATTTAAAATGTTTCGGTTTGAAAATAAATGTACTGTATAAAAGATATTAAAACATTTCTCGCAGAGATTCAGAAATATTTGGGAAACGCCTTTGCCTAATAATAAAGTTTTAAAATAAAAGTTTCTTCCATTTACAGTACAGAATATGATATCGTCAAGAATCTTAAAATATTTTGAACAAAAAAACAATTAATGAGAAACAAGTTGTATAACTCAACATATCGTCAAAGTGAACTTTTAGAAAGACAATATTAGCATTTTGTAGTCCAAGATGGCGGTCTAACGATCATACACGAAAAAATATCCCTGAAAATTTTCCTTCTCGCTAAACTTTTCCCTCGAGTTGGAGGAGAAGGCATCTATTGTAATTCTTATCTCCCCTTTCCCCTTTGTTCCTTTCGAAGCCTCCCGAGTTTGACACTTATTCCCTAAGGGGTTGGGGCGAGTTTTGGGGTGAACCGGAGTGACTGCTGCCGATTCCACCTTTTGTTAAAGACGTGGTCCAGTTTTGAAACAGGTTCTTGAGGGTACTTGAGAGGTGACAGCAGCCTAGACGGCAAAACATAGCGTCTCTGGTATAAGAGCCATTCAAAAGGTTTGCTGATTTCATCCGAATTAGTTTATAATTAAGCCAAAAATAACAAAATAAAGTTTCAATAGAAATTTTATTATAAAATACTGTTGGTCCTGCTTAATCGAATATCGCCGGTTCCTAGAAATATTTGATTAAGCGGGGACATTTTCTTTCCTTTCTAAATTGACAACATTTGTCTTAAAATGTAATAATAATAAATCAATAACTATGTAAAGGAAATAACTAATGTTATTGCGAACGAGTTTTTGAAATAAGCTGAATAAAAAACAAAGTTTGATGATTAGACAAGTACGTATAAAAATTATAAAAAGTAACTTACAACATGAGTTATGAAATCTTTGCTTTAGCACCTTTTTTCAGTACATTATTTTTTGGAAAATTCCATAATAGGACATTGCTTGCTCAAGGTCTTTTGGAAACACTTTTCTGGCTCCTTTTTTTCCCCTCATAGTATACCGTACCTTAAATTTGATATTTATCAATTTATCGTCTAAAATGTATATTATTATTTGTGTCAATTAACTTATCTATCTACTGCATTATTATTATTATTATTATTTTGTAATGACAAAAAGCAAAAGACTTTTGATAGAAGAGTGGAAACGTTTTGATGGAATATAAATGTTTTTTTCGCCCGTTGTCGGCGATAAATATTACTTTATATTTTAACGTCAATAGTTGTTCTTACTCAACTTTTTCTAATTGATTAAAAAAATTTCCCAGCAAAAATATCTTCGTAAACTGATTAATATTATTCGATTATCCGGGGAAATTGTTCGATAAAACGGGGATCTGTTACATTGCGTCTATGGGGAAATATTTGGTTCCGGGAGGTTTTATTCGCATAAGCGGGGTATTCGTTTATCCGTTACTCGATAAAGCGGGGCTGACAGTATATTGTTCTTTCTTTATGAACCTTAATTTTGAGAGCAAATATTCAATCTGTTCATTTTAAAAACAGCTCATGCATCTTAACTATTTCGCTTTGTCCCACATTCCCTTACTATAAAAGATGGTGAAAATTATAGACGCATGAAAAATGTTGCATGATTGTATATAAGTATGTATACAATTTTTAATCAACCGATACATAATAATTAATAATGCTTTGTTTAATCAAAATAATGCAAAGAGTAAGTTTTAAAATGTGTGGTGTAATCATATGTAAAGTTGGAAGGAATAAAAAAACTGCAAAATAATAATAATACTAATAATAAAAAAAATGTGTCATTAAAAGCTGAGGCTATCGTAACATAACTTAGAACATGATCCTTTAACATTTCATTCATTTTTACGAACTTTGTAAATTATTTGTTTTGTAAACTTTCATACTACATGTTTACATCATATCGTACGCAGAAAATTACATTTATTTATTTATTTATTATTATTATTATTATTATTATTTTTTTGGTTAGCAAATGATTTCCTCATAGTTTCTTGTTGAAGGTATGTTAGAAAAAACCATTTTGAAGAATATTTTTCCTGCCTATTAATTGGCAGTACTTGGCCGTTATAAATAGTCGGCAAATTGGTCGATTAATCGGCACATCCCTAATGTATGGTCATTATGATTTCTCTGATATATATCTTCACTCTACAGAGTCCTGATTTAGTGTCAAGTTTAATAAAAAAACATGTTGGGAAATTCTAAGTGAAATCTTTTGAATGTCGAATACTTTTTTTTTGTAATTTCTATCTTGTATATGAAAAATTAATATTGTGGAAACATAAAATTCGCTAATTTTGTCCTCGGTGATACACTGTGATGGATGGATTTAAAAAATTTCTATTGTGAACACCATTATTATTAATTATTTTTTTTCACTTATTGTTAAAGTATAAAAGTTCAATTTCACAATTACAGAGTGTGTTACATATTTTTAAAAAATTTTCACAACAGTGCATAAAACATCGTTTACCCATTCTAAATATATTGGAAAATTTTAGGAAAAGATCGAACCTTTTTTGGTTAAAATGAAGAGTGCTTTGTATAAACTATTTTAATACTCCATTTTGAACTATATTGAAACATATTTTTAAAATGGCTTACTAAAAGGAAATAAAATATTTCATTTTTGTTAAAACGCGAAATTATTTTAAGTTTATTTGTCAAGCCAAACAGAATGAAAACTTTTTGACACTGTAAATAACTTGCGTTGTAATAACTTATTCAGTTTTACAAAACTCTTTCGGTAATATTTTCTGTAGATTCTTTCTTTCAAGGATTCTGAATTTTTCAATCCGTTTTTTTTAACCAACTTATTTTATAATTATATACTTAAATATCTTCTTAGAACAAAAAAAAAACTTTATTAATGTTCCTCCCTTTTCATTGTTTATTTAAGATGTTTAAATAATGATTCGAAAAGAAAAAAACGGCGTAAATCGGTTCATTAAACAAATAGTTTGTTATGAAATCAAATGCATTTATGTGCGAACCTAAGAGGGATATTATTTTAAATACTGTGCAGTTGTGTTCCATATTAATAAACTCCTCGGTATCTTGAGCAAAACAGATTCCCCTAACCAGATTGTCTTGCCGTCTAGACCCCTGTCAAACGGTGAGGAGGAATGAGACCCTTTTCGGGTTTTCTCCCTCAGCAGTCATTCCACCTTTCTTATAGTTCAATGCAATAGATGCCTTCTCCTCCAACTGGAGGGAAAAGTTTAGCCAGAGGGAAAATTTTCAGCGATATTTTTTCCAGTTTGATCGGTAAACCGCCATCTTGGACTACAAAATGCTAAGATTGTCTCTCTAAAAGTCCACTAAGAAGATATATTGAGTTATACAATCATTAATTGTTTTTTTGTTCAAAATATCTTAAAGATTCTTGAAGATAATATACTCTGTACTGTAAATGGAAGAAAATTTTATTTTAAAACTTTCTTATTAGGCAAAGGCGTTTCCCAAATATTTCTGAATTTCTTCGAGAAATATCCTTATATCTTTTATACAGTACATTTATTTACAAACCGAAACATTTAAAATGTGATTTAATGTGAGATTGCTATTTAGAACATGAATATTATGGATGTGCTAAGTAAAAAAATAATTTTAGTTATAAAAATAATAAAATCGAAAAGTTGTTAAGTATGAAAAGTGAATATAATTCATGCGCTCGTTAATTACATACATTCCTAGAGTTAATTATTCGTATCTGAACTTAATAACTGCAAACTACATTTCCACAATGTTCAACCTATCTTATTATTTAATAAATAAACCGCAATTAAAAAAAACCCAGCGCCTATGAAGAACACATTTAGTAATTCAGAAATAGCATGAAAATAATGAATTAAAACTAACTGCTCGTATTATTCACATAAATTTCTTTATTTTCATGAAGTACACCTTAATGCCATTTCACGAAAAGCGGTCACTTTGCCTCGCAAGTAACGCGTCATATATTAGATTAAAAATAATAAATTTAAAATCGGCATTGAACAATATCTTGTTGCTTAAACACACATGTATGTGCGATTTATTAAGCAAAACATTTCGTCATTCCTTTTTAAAATTATTAAACTTCTTAATGCTTCTTAACCCTCACGTGCGAAACATAATGGCTACTTTTTCATGGACTTAAATTGCATACTTAATTTTTTCACTGGTTCAAATTATTATTTCACAGCAAATATGTTTCATTAACATTGGAACCTTAGCTTTCAAAACCTACAACTTGTATTGTCATAGCAAAACTATTAGGGTTATCTTCAAAAAGTATCTTTTCCGTCACACGCCTTTTAGTAAAAACGTTAAGGAACAATTCAGTTTTTTTTTTTTTTTTTTTTTTGAGCAATCACGATTGCTTATTGCTTTTATTTGACTGTTTTGATGAGCTATCATTTTATTTTCCCGCTAGCTCCCTCCGCAGCATCACTGTCGACCGGCCCGCCTCACGATGCTGCTCTTAGAGCGAAAACCGTCTCCAGGTTGCGTCAATATCCTACACTTACACGCATACATACACGCACGTTCACACACACACACAAACACATACATATGCCTACACATACATACACAAACACATACATACACCTACACATACACACACAACTACCCACACACTCATGCCTGCACACAGACACAAGCACACACGCCTACATACACACACACACTCGTGATTGCGAAAAACATATGTAGAGAAACCTAAGCTCTATGCTCCTTCCCAACTATTATTCCTATAGAGAGCGCTGCAAGCGCTTATTGAATTAAGTAGATTATGGAAAAAGTTAGTGGCAACTCTGAAAGTGGAAGAGATGGATAGAATTCGTAATACGAGCGCAAGCTCCGTGGAAGCGAGTAATTCGCTGTTCAGAATAAATGATTTGGTTTAATCATCAATGTAAATAATGTACATAGTCTTCAATAAAGATGTTAAGTTTTCTTCGAGTCGTGATAATTTGAACCTATCACTGAACCACCGGATCTACATAGAATTGCACATTTTTTCCCACAACTGTTAAATAGCAAGGAGATAGAACTTTATAACTTAGATGAAAAAATACAAATTTTGATAGAAGACGAGAAGAAACTAGATTCTGATATAGAAACTTCCATGAATTATAAAGATAAAATAACTTTGACGAAATGTCGGATAAATCGTTATTTTAAGAAATTAGAGCAGCGAAATGAAAATAAAACGTCCATTAATAACGTATCAAATAATTCCTCTCTTATCGATGAAATTCGAAACCAAACACAAAGTAACGTACGGTTACCAAAAACTTCCATCCAAAAATTCAACGGTGATTACGGTGATTGGATAAATTTTTGGAATTCTTTCGAAGTAACTATTCACAAGAACACAACACTTTCAAAAGTCGAAAAATTCAACTATTTGAAAAGTTATTTGAGCGGAAATGCTGCTAGTGCTATAGAAGGTTTTTCGATTTCGGAAACAAACTATGATTCTGCGATAGACATTCTCAAAAATAGATTTGGTCAAAACGACTTGATAATTAACACGCACATTTCCAATCTCTTGAGTTTGACCCCGGTACAAAGCTCAAATGAAGTTACGAAATTAAGAAAATTGTATGATAAAATTAACGTACAAATAAGAAGCCTTTCTTCACTCAATGTCCAACCCGAGAGTTACGCGAATATGTTAATTCCTGTTTTGATGAAAGTAATTCCTGCAGATATCGCTCTAGAATTTCACCGCAATAGAGAGAATTCAGCCAATATAGATTTGAACGCATTTCTAAACTTTCTCCGTTCGGAGATAGAATCTCGGGAAAAAATCGCTAGTATAAAACTTCCGCCTTCGAATAGCAGTGAACAGATTAAAACAAGTACTTTGAATAATAAGCAGTTCAGAAAGATCCCTTCCAGATCACAGCACTTTACAGAAAACAGATGTCCTTCAACACATGAGCTAATTGCTAAAACGTCAATAAATCTTGACAAGTGTCTATTTTGCTCAGAAGATCACGAGTCGGAAAAATGCGTAAATCTCAACGTGGATGAAAAAAGGAATGTATTGCGGGGGGATGGCAGGTGTTACTTATGCCTTAGAAAAAATCATAGAATATCTGCTTGCCACTTTAAGGCAACTAAGCGTTGCAAAATTTGCAAAGGAGCTCATTCCGAGGCGATTTGTTATAAATCCCATTCAAAGTTAAAATATAGTGACACCGACAAAAAAGAAGCAAGTTCACTTTCGAGAAATAATGATAATCAATTTGAAAAAAATAAGGAAATCATTTCTGCCGTATCACATTCTAAATCCAATTCGATGCTTTTGCAAACTTGCTCGGTAAAAATCAAAACAAAACAAGGCATAAGCTATCCGCGTCTTCTTTTGGACAATGGAAGCATGAAGTCTTTCATTACACAAGAATTAGCTAATCAATTAGATCTTGAAGTAATTAGAAAAGAAAAATTATCGGTTTACACTTTTGGAATTACTGCGCCAATTCAAAAGACTTACGACGTCATTAGATTAGTACTTGAACATAGAAGTTCCCCTAATTCTAGAATAGAAGTTGAATTATTGGTAACCGATCACATATCAGGTTCGGACATTCCTCCACCAAAATCAAAAGAAATTAGACAAAATAAACTGCTACGAAATTTGATATTAGCGGATTGTCTAGACAGTCAACAACCTGTTGGCATTTTGATCGGAGCAGATTATTACTACAATATAGCAACGGGTCACATTAAACGTTTGAACAAAAATCTTGTCGCTGTAGAAACTATTTTTGGCTGGAGCCTACAAGGACGAGAAGGAGAAGATAACTTTACTTTATCATTTAATGTGATAGTAGAGGAAGGTTTAATCTCGAAACAAATAGAAAAATTTTGGGATTTGGAAAATTCCGGACTCATATGCGAAAATCAAAATTATAATTCAACCGAAAATGAAATCCTCAAACAGTTCGAATCTGATGTAGTATACGAAGATTGTCGGTATAAAGTTAAATTACCATGGAAAAGTGACACATCAAGATTGGATGATAATAGAGAAATCGCGGAACAAAGGTTCAACCGACTTAGAAATCGATTCAAAAAAAATCCGCAACTATTTTCTGAATACCAAAACATAATACAAGATTACTTGAAACAGAATATAATTGAACCCGTCACAGACGAAACGGATAAAGAAAATATCGTGTTTTATTTGCCTCATAGGGAAGTAATACGTGAAGATAGAACCACAAGCAAATTACGAATTGTTTTTGATGCGTCATCACATGACTCAAACTCCGCATCTTTAAATGACTGTCTCCACGTTGGCCCAAATTTATATCCGGAGATATTCGAAATTCTGTTAAGATTTAGATATTATCCAGTAGCATTTACTGCAGATATAAAGCAAGCGTTCTTACAGATTCTCTTAGATAAAGAAGATCGAGACGTAACCAGATTTTTCTTCACTGACTCCCCCACCAATGACAATATCCCGCCAAAAAGGTTTATTCTACAAGTGTTAGGACGAATTTTTGACCCAATAGAAATTTTGGGACCCTTCACTGTAAGAATCAAACTCTTGATTCAGAAGATTTGGGCATCACATGTAGATTGGGACGAGCCACTTCCTGAAGATTTGATCTCACTATGGAGAAAATGGTGCGAAGAGTTGCATCAAATAAGTGAATTCAAAAACCCTCGACATTATTTTTTCGAAAGTTTGTGCTCAAACATTAGAAATCTTGAACTGCATTGCTTCTCAGACGCTAGCACTGTGGCATATGGTACAGTTGCGTACTTACGTTTCAAGACGGATGATAAAGAAATTCAAACGACGTTCATTGCTTCCAAAAATAGGGTAGCGCCATTGAAAATACTCACCTTACCCAGATTAGAACTAATGGGGGCATTACTATCTGCCAAACTGGGAAATAATATAGTGAGAATTTTGAATTTAAATATTCCTTGTTATTTTTGGACCGATTCAAGCATAACGTATTTTTGGATCAAGAAACAGCCCGATGCATTTAAACCCCTTGTTAAGAATCGTGTTCAGGATATTCAGAAGTTGACGTCACCAAATAATTGGGGACATTGCAGAAGTTGTGATAATCCAGCGGACTTGGTCAGCCGAGGAGCAAAGATCTCAAAGTTGATTAATGAACCCCTTTGGACACAAGGTCCACCTTGGTTGAGACTTTCGCCTGACCATTGGCCAAAATTGATCCATGAGAAAATAGTAGAAGAATCTCAGCTAGAATATAGAAAAAAAATCCCTGGAGACACATGAACTTGAATGTATAGTCGAAAATAGAGAAGACCCAGTTGATTTATCCAAATATAGTGACTTAGAAAAGTTGTTGAGGGTTACAGCGTGGACAAAACGCTTTATCGCGAAATTGAGAAAATCTAGTAGCATACAAGGAGCTCTAATTACAGAAGAGCTACAAGAAGCAGAAAATTTATTGATACGATGTGAACAGAAGAGACACTTTGGAGAAGAATTTAAATCTTTAAATGAGGGTAATTCGGTTGAAAAGAATTCCCCGTTGTACAATTTCGCCCCCTACATCGATGAAAAGCAAGTCATGAGATTAGGAGGACGATTGGAGTTCTCAGAGTTTTCTTTGGATAATAAACATCCAGTCATCTTGCCTACAAACTCCGCGCTAACAAGACTGATAGTACTTAAAGAGCATGAAAAAATAATGCACGGAGGTACATCTGCTACTCTAGCCAAAATTAGATCTCGCTTCTGGATCCCGAAGGGGCGCCAGTTAATTAAAAAAAAGATCATCAAAAAATGCTTGATTTGCCAGAAATATTTAGCCAAACCAGCAGATCAAATGACAGCGCCTTTACCGCAAGATAGAATCCAAGAGTCACCACCATTTTCCATTTGCGGAATTGATTTTGCGGGACCTGTATATGTAAAGAACTACAAAGATATGCAAAAGTCGTATATTGTTTTGTTTGCCTGTGCAGTAACTCGTGCCGTACATCTTGAACTTGTGTCAAACATGTCGACACAAGCCTTTTTACTTGCATTCAGAAGATTCTTAAGTAGAGGAGGGAATTGCAAAATCATTTTTTCCGATAATGCTAAGACGTTTAAGAAAGCTGAAGAAGAAATGAGAAAGTTTTCTAAAATATTGGAAGATGATACATTTAAAAATTTCATAGCTAAAGAAAGAACACAGTGGAAATACATCATCGAAAGAGCCGCATGGTGGGGAGGATTCTATGAACGCCTTGTTAAATCGGTTAAGGAATGTTTGCGAAAAGTAATAGGAAAAGCCCTTCTGACTTTCGAGGAAATGACAACGCTTCTAACAGAAGTGGAAACTGTTTTGAACTCGCGCCCACTATCTTACACCTACAACGAGATAGATGAACCTGAAGCATTAACTCCCTTACATTTTTTAAATTATGCAAAGAATGACCACAGCTATCCAGTTCACTTCTCTGATCTCATCGCCAAAACTTCTCCTGACCAATTGAGAAGAAGAAAGGAGTATCAGACAAAACTGTTAAAGAACATTTGGCTGAAATGGAAAACCCAATATCTTCTAGATTTAAGAACTGGACATCGCTTGGATTGTAGTAAAGAAGGAAAATCTCTCAAGATAGGGAACGTGGTACTTCTCGAAGGAAGTAGCAAAAATAAGTTCTTGTGGCCTTTAGGTATTATTACAGAACTTTTTAAAGGACGTGATGGACTTGTTCGTGCCTGCACAGTTAAGACAAAGGACGGACAATACAGGAGGCCGATACAACTAGTGTATCCTTTGGAAATGATCAATGGACAGTGAAAAAAAAAAAAAAACAACCTTTTGGAACTTTCATTTTATTTCTTTTCTATATATTAGTCAAACAATTTGATAGTTTAGAACTTTAATTTCGTTATTTTGATTTTTGAATTTGTCTAATTATGTTTCATTTTGATATTCATTACTTATTGAAAAGCATAATAATTTGAATATGGTATTTGTTTCTCTAAATACTTTTTTATATTGCTATATTTATTTTTGTTGTGTAAAATTGTTATTGTTATATTTCAATATATTTTGATTACAAAGAAAATGTAAACTCGAGGAGTTTAGGTGGGGAGTGTGTAGAGAAACCTAAGCTCTATGCTCCTTCCCAACTATTATTCCTATAGAGAGCGCTGCAAGCGCTTATTGAATTAAGTAGATTATGGAAAAAGTTAGTGGCAACTCTGAAAGTGGAAGAGATGGATAGAATTCGTAATACGAGCGCAAGCTCCGTGGAAGCGAGTAATTCGCTGTTCAGAATAAATGATTTGGTTTAATCATCAATGTAAATAATGTACATAGTCTTCAATAAAGATGTTAAGTTTTCTTCGAGTCGTGATAATTTGAACCTATCACTGAACCACCGGATCTACATAGAATTGCACATTTTTTCCCACAACATAATTTGAATTCGAGATGTCAAAATTCAAATTAATTATTTTTTTTTTTATTTTTTTTTTTAACTTCATCAAAAGTTTCTATCTTTTTAAACCTGCCAGCAATGTTTTAATAATAATTCTTATTGAGCAATCACGATTGCTTATTGTTCTCACTTGACTGTTTTGATGTGCTATCATTTTATTTTCCCACCAGCACCCTCTGCCAGCACCACCGTCAACCGGCTCCTCACGACGCTGCTCCTATAGCGAAAACCGTCTCCAGGTTGCGTTCATATCCTACACACACGCGCATACATACACACACACACACAAACACATACACACACATGCACAAACACATACACACACATACACAAACACATACTCATACTCGTGATTGCGAAAAACATAATTTGAATTCAAGATGTCAAGATGTCAAAATTCAAATTAATTTTTTTTAACACATTTTTGGTTTACAGCATGTGAATTCTCACCTCCGTGGTATGTCAAACACCTGGTGTTACTGTTTGTGTTGCCTAATAACTGGTTTAATTTAAAGTATATTTCTTTATTTATTAGTTCTTTCACAAGTGTCTAAAATGCTATTTGTTTAAGTATATATATTTTTTTTAATATTGTGTTTTAGTTCGTTTTAGAAGGATAAGGAATTACGTCACACAATAAATTATCACCTCCGTTACAAAATGCCATTTCTCATTAACAGATGGCAGTAATGACATCACATTTTATTTTCCCTTATGCGATGGAGCCCCCTTGTTTATGTTCAACCATATAAAATTTGTGAGATTTTACTTGAAAAACAAGATAGATTTGGTTTTAAAAACCGAGTGTGATTATTGGGAATTCTCACTTCCGTGAACTTGAATTCAAGGAACGTAAATTAATGTAAAAAAAGAAGTGCACGTGTTTTCATATGCTTAACATGAGTAGACTGTAGCAACTAAGAAAAAATTTATTTCCCTGAAAAATGTATCTGTTAGGCCTATATTAATGGAAGATTCTTCACCTCCGTGACAGACCTTATCAATGTCATTATTTTTGAGGTGAGAATAAATGATGAAGGGGAGGAAATACATCAATTTTAGTACCATTGCATTCTCAAATTTACTAATTTTAAAATATATTAATACTATACACTTTTTAACACAAATTTGAACTAAAAGGATGACTGAAGTTTAAGCCAGGGCTTCGCAACTGGTGTGCCGCGGTATTTCCGTAGTATATAAAAAGAAAGAGATTTGATGTCTTTTGTTTTAAAGTTACGACCAAATAGCGTTTGTATCGTTCTGTAACTTCTCAATTCACCCTGTCGATCATGTGCAGTAAGACATACCCAACAAAGGGAGAGGCGGGATTTGCTGCCCTACCTCTTTTAAACTTCTTGTGATCCCATTACTTTCCGTTTTTGAAAACGGATTCTAATTTCCACGAAATAAACTAATTATACAGAATTTTTTCTAAATCTTTTGCAAACGGGAGCATTTCCCCCTCCCCCAGCCAGGGATCATACCCTCCCACCCAGAATTTTAGCACCAGCTTTAACTTTTGTTTTCCTCTTTTCCAGTTCCGATACTCATTTCATTCTATCGTACACTGTAAAAAAAAAATCCGGAAACGTTTCTGAGTATATCGTGCAGCTGTGTTTCATGAAAGTTTCAAAAACTTTTCTGAGTATTTCGGAATTCTCTTTCTGTAATGTCCAGAAACGTGTCTGAGTATTTCGGAATCCTCTTTCTGTAATTTTCAGAAACGTTTCTGAGTATTTCGGAATTTTCTTTCTGTAATGTCCAGAAACGTGTCTGAGTATTTCGGAATCCTCTTTCTGTAATTTTCAGAAACGTTTCTGAGTATTTCAGAATCCTCTTTCCGTAATTTCCAGAAATGTTTCTGAGTATTCTGTGCAGCTGTGGTTCATGAAAGTTTAGAAAACGTTTCCGAGTATTTCGGAATTCTACAACAATTTTCAAAAACGTTTCCGAGAATTTCGGAATTCTACAACAATTTTCAAAAACGTTTCCGAGAATTTCGGAATCCTTATTCCGTGATTTTTTCTAAAATATAATTCTTTATTATAGTATTGCATACCATATCAGTTTCAATTCTTTCATATCTAAGAGCAATAATACAAGCAATTTTAGAATCATTCGTGGATTTTTTTTTTTTTTTTGGATTTCTAATGACAAATAGCATGGTTAACAGCATAACATATGCACAGTTATAAATTTTTGAAAAATTCTGAAATAATCTAGTAGTTTCATTCCTAATCACAAAATCGTCGGGGAATTGGAGGGGGGTACCTTCTGAAAAGTGGGGATTGTTTGTTAAACAATCTTAAACTTCAGTTTTTCTCTCAATATTTTCAAGACAAAACTGTCAACATATTGTATTTTTAATGCAGAACTTAAAAACATATCTTGTATCAAACTTGATAGCTTTTATCTTCGGATATAATTTGACAGGACTTACCTACCCTTCGCGTTCCGGAATTCGTTCACCTCAAGTCAATTTCTCTGACGAACAAAGTGTACCGAAAAGTACCAACAAAGAAATTGATGAATTTAAATATGACACCAAGTCCCCCTCCTGGAACCATTCGGGTTGATTCTTCTGTTCTTGCCCTTTTCCAGCTCATCACAAATATAAATACTTATTCAAAATAGGTTACTGATTTTATTTTTACAGTGTGCGCAAAATGCAATATATATTTTATTTATTAAAACATTGAACTCTATTACATGATTATTCCATTTCATATATACGAGAATCCCCCCCCCCACCATAAGAGTGATGGTGCACCCATAAAATGCTATAAAGCGCCCCCCCCCTTAAAAAAGCAACCCCCTGAAAATGTCAATGGCACAGTCTGCGTGGTGAACGCCCCTCGTCTTCTCCCCATATGTACATTGTATATTAATAACATAGTTTTTTTAAAAAATGATCACTTTTAAAACAATGACATGAAATAATATTACTTTTTATTTTGGCATGTAAATGCAGCTGTTCCATTTTTGTCACTGACTCATTCCTCCTGACTGTCCTACATTAAACTAGTATGCATGCAGTAGGTACTGTCCTGAGGAAGACAAAATATAGGGACTTGTTTCTTAATTTAGCCGAGGTAAAAAACCCCTACTTTTAATTTTAGGTTTAAGCTCTTGTTTATTGCATATAGTTTAGCATATGGTGAGTTTGGCCCAATGTAATGCATATATTATAGAGCTTAAACACTCTCTTTAGTAAGTAGTTTAATATCTTTTGGTCTTTTGACCATATTTATCGAATCTTCCACGGCTGATGAGCTCCGAATTCAACTTTTCAACTTTATTCTAATAATTGCTACTTTTAATTTTCTTTTTTTCATTGCTATTCATTGCTTGTGTATTTCATATATATACAAAAATATATTATTGAGAAATAATTCTTGTTTGTTATATTTGCAGCTTCTTTTAATTTTCTTTTTTTCATTGCTATTCATTGCTTGTGTATTTCATATATATACAAAAATATATTATTGAGAAATAATTCTTGTTTGTTATATTTGCAGCTTCTTTCCCTTAAGGGCAGGTACATTGCAACTAAAATAAATCGTACTAATGAAGCTCTGCTGAGATGAATAATATTTCATGTATAATATAAATTATAAATCAAAGTATCATATAAATTATAAGTCAAATACTTTAATATGGTGTAAAAATACAAAATTATTTATTTTATTAAGTCTTTTTTTTTTGGTAAATTGAGGCTCGTAAAACGAAAAAAATGAAGACACTTTTAAATACATATATGAATCTATTTGTTAAAGAAATTAATACACATTTAACTAATTTAAAGCGTTTCGCTAATGCAAATATTTAAAGAGATATCGTCATTTAGATAATACTGAAGTACTATGTTCCTAATTACAAGAGATAGTTTTTTTTTTTTTTTTTTTACTTCATACAATCTAGCTACACTGTTTACAAGAGAATGAAAACATGTAACCTTAAAGACGAACTATCAAACCTGACAATTTGCATATTATAACATTTAATTCATAATGCTTGATACATAAATGTTCAGCCAAATATTAACTGAGATTGACACATAAAAACAAAGTACACAATAACACTTATTTCAAGTTTTTTATAATCTTCAATTCATAAATTTTACAGAATAAATCTAGACACACTTGCACTTTAAATATGTGTTCTATGTAATGTAAAATATTTTCAAATTGCAATGGTTCACAACGAAAAAATTATACTGAGGAAAATAGTTTTTTTTAACGAGATTTATATGAACTAAATCACTTTAAAGTAATAGAGTTGCAAAGCGACTTACCTATACGTCGGTGGTGATCTTTTGCAGGCTTTGGTCACCAAAAAGGTGATTTTTATGACAGAATAAAATTCTGCCTACAAAAATTACCCATTTGGTAGAAAGAAGAAAAGTATCCAAGAAAAAAGTAAATTACTTACACAAGTTATGCGACGCAACGAATTTACATGGCGTCCTCTCGGCAGTTATTTGGTTTTTAATTTCAGTTTGTATTCCTTCCGCGAGCATGCGTCGAGAAGTTGCACTTCGTACTTAAAAATAAGTGACATAGCTTCAAATTCAATCTCATGACGATACATTAGCACGAAAATATAAGACTTTAAAATTATCTTCAGTGAATTCATGCGAGGAACAAAACTTCTTCTAATGGCCTTGATGAGTGTTACTTCACACATGAGTCATCACTTCCCCTTACTTTTCTAGAGAGAAGAACAACTTATTGCTTTAGATCAGAAAAATGCATTTGACAGGAGGATTTTGTTTATTCCAAAGAATTTTTCTCTGAGACAAAAAAAAAAAAAATACTGATTTTTTTTCTTGCGCAATAAGATTCTTTGTTTTCGTTGCGTGCTTTCACGAGTTTCAGTTTGGATTTGGTGCTGGACTATAAAATTGCCGTGTGAGCTGCGCAGGCGTCGACTCTTACTTTCTTGTTAAACGGGAAAAGTATTTGATAAGAGCAGAAAACTGCTGAGGGCATACGAATCTGTTTATTACGGAAAGCTTTTTTGTATATTCAGAGAGGTTTCCGAGATTTTTTACAGTGTAGTTTCTCAAAGCTCGGTTCCGAGACTTAGCAAACTATAAATTAAAACCACACATTGTTTCCTCCATCGTGAAGCTCTCATGGAAAAGAACTTATCAGATGAGCTGAAGTCGTGAAAATTGTGAATTTCATAAAATCGAGGCCGCTTAATTTTCGTCTTTTCTCCCTACTTTGTGAAGAAATGGGGGCAAATCACCACTCCCTACTTCTTCATACAGACATTAACTGGCTTTCATGTGGTAAGGTACTACACACAGAATTTTTGAATCGAGGGACGAGCGTACGGCAGTTTTTGATTTTAAAAAACAAAATGCAGTACGCCAGTTTGTTGCAAGACAAATATTGGCTGGCAAAACTAGCGTTTAGGTTGACATTTTTGAACACATTAACGAATTGAATCGGAAAATGCAAGGACAAAGAGAGAATTTGGGTTACATGTATGGACAAGCTAAACGGGTTCAAATCAAAAATTCAGCTGTGGAGAGAAGAAGTAGATCGTGGCTCATTTGACTTGTTCAAACGGACCGTCAACATGGTATGTGAAGGAAATGGCATGGAAGAAAAACTGTTGAATGTGGTGGCAGAGTTCTTAGTTATACTTCAGGACAAGTTTAAGCACTATTTCAAGAATACTAACATAGAACAGTATGACTCGATTCGCGATCCATTAAAATCATCTGTGGATGTATCAGTTAAAGACCTTTCTTTAAAGGCGCGAGAAGAATTTATGGACCTTAAGAGTGACCGCACTCTTAAACTTATGTTGGGCGAAGTGCCTCTGGACGAATTTTGGTTGCTGGTTAAAAATGAGTATCCCACCATCTCTTGTCTTGCTATTGATGTGCTGCTACCATTTTCAACTACATATCTTTGCGAAATCAGCTTCTCAGCCCTCACACTTATAAAAAACAGCAAGAGATCATCTCTAAAAAGCCTGATCAAGAACTTCGTGCAGCTCTTTCCAGCATAGAGCCAAATATCAAACGGCTTTGCTCCTCAAGGCATGCTCAAGTGTCTCATTAGTGTCAAACGGAAGTTAGGTGCTTTATTTTTAATTTCTTGCTTGCTTCTTTCTTGAAACATTTTTTGATAAATCGTTTAACTGCAGTGTGCACTTTAATGACATGTTTGACAGAAATGCTTTGAAACATATCAAGTATAATTTTCTGTAATGTCTGATATAGGAAGTTTTGTTGTTTATCAACTTCAATACATTCCAAACATTTCTACTTTCTAAATAAATTTAAATACACTACATAAGTTATAATTGTTTTATTCATATGAAAAAAGTCCTTCTCCTGTCTTTTTACCAGTGAATGATAAAAACATTTCTGTATTACTATTGCGAAATTAATTTTAATGTGCCCCGTTCATCTAGAAATTTCTTAAGTGTGCCGCAAAGTAAAAAAGGTTGAGAAGCACTGGTTTAAGCCGTACTTTAATTAAGAGCTTAATATTAGATTCACACTAGTCATTAAAATACCTAATTGTTTGCGCATTTAACAAAATTACTCCTTTGATATTAAATTGACCTCCATTTTTAAACACAAGTTTCTTTCTTTTTTTTAATTTCCATTAACAAGGTATTTTTTTATTTTTTAAATTATTTATTTATGAGTAAAATAATTGGAATTAAGCCGAGTCATTGCTTATAGTTACTTCTAGTAGTAGTATAGTTACTTCTTTCATGTAAGACTAGAACAAAAAAGAAAGAAAGAAAGAAAACAACAGAAAAAACAAAATATTTTCACCCAAAAGTTACACACTCTGGAGAATGATCCATTAACTTATTCATACAGCCCTATTAGATGAGGTTAAACGGAACTCGTAACAAACGGAAGTAGGTGCGATGAAAGAGGAGAACAGGGAGGATGATAGTTTGGCAGATACTTGCCGGGCAAATGACTTTTTAAGGCTGAGGGTTTTTGGTTTTAGGATGAAGGATTTCTTTTTTGTGGGGAAGAGTTAAAGGTTTTCTTGGCGGGGAAGTTTTTACAACAGGGTTGTTTTTGCTGAGATATCACATCTCTTTGCATTGATATTATTACCTTGTCTGTATTTTTGGAATTCAGGATTTCAAGTCATAAATATTCAATTGAAACAACGTTGTTTTGTGTTTTTAAGGAATAATAATGGCAAGCCTAATTTTACGTCGTGTCATTTTCTGACTAGTAAGATTCTATGTTCTTTTGGTGAGAAATGGGTCGTTTAAATTTTATTGCAATCCTTTTATCATTTCTGTTGCAAAGAAAACTGCTTGGATATTAAAATACTATATTTTAAATTATATTGTTTTCAAGTATTTTACAAATTCGCAATAAATTCTATTAGTTTCTTTATTTGACGGATTATTCAACACTAGCATTCCCGTACCCGGCATTGCTCGGGTAATGGAACTAGCTGGGGTTAACAGTGCTTGGTGCACCTAGTTTCGAAAATCCCCTGTAATAATAATTACTTATCTTAATATATAAAAATATTCTGTGCGGACGTTTGTCACCATAAGGCTTTTAAACGGCTGGACCACAGTGTAAAAAAATCCGGAAACGTTTCTGAGTATATCGTGCAGCTGTGGTTCATGAAAGTTTCAAAAACGTTTCTGAGTATTTCGGAATCCTCTTTCTGTAATGTCCAGAAACGTGTCTGAGTATTTCGGAATCCTCTTTCTGTAATTTTCAGAAACGTTTCTGAGTATTTCGGAATCCTCTTTCTGTAATGTCCAGAAATGTGTCTGAGTATTTCGGAATCCTCTTTCTGTAATTTTCAGAAAATTTTCTGAGTATTTCGGAATCCTCTTTCCGTAATTTCCAGAAATGTTTCTGAGTATTCTGTGCAGCTGTGGTTCATAAAAGTTTCGAAAACGTTTCCGAGTATTTTGGAATTCTCCAAACAATTTTCAAAAACGTTTCCGAGTATTTCGGAATCCTTTTTCCGTGATTTTTTCTAAAATATACTTCTTTATTATAGTATTACATACCATATCAGTTTCAATTCTTTCATATCTAAGAGCAATAATACAAGCAATTTTAGAATCATTCGTGGATTTTTTTTTTTTTTTTTTGAATTTCGAATGACAAATAGCATGGTTAACAGCATAACATATGCACAGTTAAAAATTATGAAATAATCTAGTAGTTTTATTCCTAATCACAAAATCGTCGGGGAATTGGAGGGGGGGGGGGTACCTTCTGAAAAGTGGGGATTGTTTGTTAAACAATCTTAAACTTCAGTTTTTCTCTCAATATTTTCAAGACAAAACTATCAACATATTGTATTTTTAATGCAGAACTTAAAAACATATCTTGTATCAAACTTGATAGTTTTTATCTTCGGATAAAATTTGACAGGACTTACCTACCCTTCGCGTTCCGGAATTCGTTCACCTCAAGTCAATTTCTCTGACGAACAAAGTGTACCGAAAAGTACCAACAGAGAAATTGATGAATTTAAATATGACACCAAGTCCCCCTGCTGGAACCATTCGGGTTGATTCTTCTGTTCTTGCCCTTTTCCAGCTCATCACAAATATAAATGCTTATTCAAAATAGGTTACTGATATTATTTTTACAGTGTGCGCAAAATGCAATATATATTTTATTTATTAAAACATTGAACTCTATTACATGATTATTCCATTTCATATATACGAGAATCCCCCCCCCCCACCATAAGAGTGATGGTGCACCCATAAAATGCTATAAAGCGCCCCCCCCCCCTTAAAAAAGCAACCCCTGAAAATGTCATGGCACAGTCTGCGTAGTGAACGCCCCTCGTCTTCTCCCCATATGTACATTGTATATTAATAACATAGTTTTTTAAAAATGATCACTTTTAAAACAATGACATGAAATAATATTACTTTTTATTTTGGCTATTTTGGCATGTAAATGCAGCTGCTCCATTTTTGCCACTAACTCATTCCTCCTGACTATCCTACATTAAACTAGTATGCATGCAGTAGGTACTGTCCTGAGGAAGACAAATTATAGGGACTTGTTTCTTAATTTAGCCGAGGTAAAAAACCCCTACTTTTAATTTTAGGTTTAAGCTCTTGTTTATTGCATATAGTTTAGCATATGGTGCGTTTGGCCCAATGTAATGCATATATTAGAGCTTAAACACTCTCCATTTAGTAAGTAGTTTAATATCTTTTGGTCTTTTGACCATATTTATCGGATCTTCCACGGCTGATGAGCTCCGCGAATTCAACCTTTCAAATTTATACTAATAATTCCTACTTTTAATTTTCTTTTTCTCATTGCTATTCATTGCTTGTGTATTTCATATATATACAAAAATATATTATTGAGAAATAATTCTTGTTTGTTATATTTGCAGCTTCTTTCCCTTAAGGGCAGGTACATTGCAACTAAAATAAATCGTACTAATGAAGCTCTGCTGAGATAAATAATATTTCATGTATAATATAAATTATAAATCAAAGCATCATATACATTATAAATCAAAGTATCATATAAATTATAAGTCAAATACTTTAATATGGTGTAAAAATACAAAATTATTTATTTTATTAAGTCTTTTTTTTTTTTTTTTTTTGCTTTTGGTAAAATTGAGGCTCATAAAACGAAAAAAATGAAGACACTTTTAAATACATATATGAATCTATTTGTTAAAGAAATTAATACACATTTAACTAATTTAAAGCGTTTCGCTAATGCAAATATTTAAAGAGATATCGTCATTTAGATAATACTGAAGCACTATGTTCCTAATTACAAGAGATAGTTTTTTTTTTTTACTTCATACAATCTAGCTACACTGTTTACAAGAGAATGAAAACATGCAACCTTAAAGACGAACTATCAAACCTGACAATTTGCATATTATAACATTTAATTCATAATGCTTGATACATAAATGTTCAGCCAAATATTAACTGAGATTGACACATAAAAACAAAGTACACAATAACACTTATTTAAAGTTTTTTATAATCTTCAATTCATAAATTTTACAGAATAAAACTAGACACACTTGCACTTTAAATATGTGTTCTACGTAATGTAAAATATTTTCAAATTGCAATAGTTCACAACGAAACAATGATACTGAGGAATAGTTTTTTTTAACGAGATTTATATGAACTAAATCACTTTAAAGTAATAGGGTTGCAAAGCGACTTACCTATTCGTCGGTGGTGGTCTTTTGCAGGCTTTGGTCACCAAAAAGGTGATTTTTATGACAGAATAAAATTCTGCCTACAAAAATTACCCATTTGGTAGAAAGAAAAGTATCCAAGAAAAAAGTAAATTACCTACACAAGTTATGCAACGCAACGAATTTCATGGCGTCCTCTCGGCAGTTATTTGGTTTTTAATTTCAGTTTGTGTATTCCTTCCGCGAGCATACGTCGAGAAATTGCACTTCGTACTTAAAAATAAGTGACCATAGCTTCAAATTCAATCTCATGACGATACATTAGCAAGAAAATATAAGACTTTAAAATTATCTTCAGTGAATTCATACGAGGAACAAAACTTCTACTAATGGCCTTGATGAGTGTTACTTCGCACATGAGTCATTGCGTGCTTTCACGAGTTTCAGTTTGGATTTTCTGCTGGACTATAAAATTGAAGCGTGAGCTGCGCATGCGTCGACTCTTACTTTCTTGTTAAACGGGAAATGTATCTGATAAGAACAGAAAACTGCTGAGGGCGTACGAATCTGTGTATTACGGAAAGCTTTTTTGTATATTCAGAGAGTTTTCCGAGATTTTTTACAGTGCAATTTTGATCAAATTTTTTGTGTGCAAGCATGGTTTCGAAGCGCGATGGATCGAATCGGAAACGTTTTTGTTAATTAATTAATTAATTTAAACATTGGATGGTTTTACCTCCCAAATGAGTAATATTTATTTTAACCTATTGTTGAGCGATAACTGAAATAAATATTTAACCTGTTGCCAAAGGACAATAAGAAAGTCAGTTCTGCTTTTTGTAATGATATATTTCCTACTGTGATATGTCAATTGAGAATAGATAAAACGTAGAGAGAGAATGAAGCCTTCCATTTCTTAAAAGCAACGATTTTCGGTCCCGTGATATATTTTAAAGTAAAGTACTGGAAGGTTCACGCAAAACGTGTGTTCTGTCATCGTAGCTGAACCATGTGACCGGATCGGTGCTTTAGATTTTCCTAACCAAATGATCAGAAAGTACCGTCCGTACTTAGCAATATTTGTTTCTCGGTTGAAATCCATCTGAGTTTTGGCAACAATGTCAAGAATACGTTAAAGATTATCTAACTAATCAGTACATTATTAAAGGAAAAGATGATGAAATTTAAAGACGAAACAAATTTTATTTTCGTCCAGATAAATTACAACAGGGTAGTTCTGTACACGCAAGATCAGTGCAGTGGGAGATCTTTATCTTTGGTGGAAAGAACAAATTAGGCAATATATGAAGTTTAAAAAGTTTTCGTTCAAAAGATCGGAGCGCTAATGGGTCGGAGTTGGCTTCGCTCACTGATCGGCCGGATTACAGTAACGTGGTGACGTGGCGACTTTGGCTGTAAACAATAGAGTTGTGTGATCATTTGTTTACATTTTAAAGCTACTGTTAATGTAATTTATTGTATACTAGCAAAAATACCCGGCGTTGCCTGGGTCAGTAATAATTATTAGAAAAAATCGTTAATTGCTTTTGTTTTCTGTTTTAAGTGAAAGAATTTAAAACACATCTTTTTGACGTGATTAAAAATCGAGTTTCTTCCTTACCCATAAAACTAAAATAGCAATAAGTATAAAGAACAAAGTAGTATTGATTTAGAACCGAAAGCACTATATTTAAGCATATACAAATTTAAAAAAACATGAAATTAATCTTCTCATGTTTAAAAAGATTAATCTGTTGATACTTTTTTTTTAACACGGAGTCTAAAACCTTCTCTGTATGGCTAATGAAGTACGAAGTGATTAAAAAAAGTAGCTGCGCTCGTAATCCCCTTATACTTGCTTTAGTTATTTCGGGAGATTTCAATCATTGTGGCTCTTGGTGCAATTTTACCGAATTTGCGAAAGTCGTTTCGGGGTACCTTCGATGATGCACCCCCATTCTTTCCTTACTTTGTAAAACGATATGATATTAATTTTCGTTACAGAGATATCGTCGCCAGATGCTGAGATATTTTTGGTCACCATAAAATGGCGCTAAACAGTTTCATCCGAAATGTTACCAAAATAAGTAATAAAATTTGGTGATTGTTTGAAATTGTGCAAAAAGGAAAATTAATGGAAGTTTTTGTGCTGTTTATGGATTTGCCTAATTTAGTTGCTGGATTATTTAACACAGTAAAAAAAGTCTTTTGAAAATTCTTTGATTGGCGATATTTTGTTTAATGGTGAAAGCTGAGAAACATTATGACGTAGTCTTCGGCTTCAAAAACAGCAACGTTGAAAAAACTGCCAAATGCATCAGCTACGGAAATCTTTCTGCAAAAATTTTGGCGATCTGCTGGTTGTTTGGATAATGAGTAAGTGTTCAATCAGCATAAACAATAATAAAAACCATTAATTACATTAAAGTTCCGTTTAAATGGAAAATCATCAGCCAAATCATGTATTATTTGCCAATCTTGTGCAAAAAACTTACTTCAAGATTTGACTTGAGAAAAGCCTTGAACAATCACGAAAAGCAAAGAAAGTGAACAATACAACAATTGTCGCTATCGACAGGGAGTTGAGATGATACACTAAATACTGTATTGAGTTGAGGAAAGCCTTCGAACATGGATCTAAAAAGCTCATAACTCGTTTTTTATTCTACTTAGAAATTTCGAACAGGTGCCATCTTCAGCAGAAAAATCAGAGCTTTCGATGGAGATATAATGTAAATATGTGCAAGTATTTTTTCATCCCAATATTAGAGAATTTATACAAAAATTGTGTTTTATTGCCCCCCTAAGGGGGTTTTGCCCCCCCCCCCCATAACGGGACGAAAACTACCCTATGTGTTATTCTGATGCATAAGCTATATTATTGTAAAGTTTCATCAAAACCCGTTCAGTAGTTTTTGCGTGAAAGAGTAACAAACATCCATACATCCATCCATACATCCATACATCCATACAGACAAACTTTCGCATATATAATATTAGTAAGATTTTGTTTATTTGACGAATTTTTTCCAATTGCAAAGAGTTGCTTTTCGTTTTTAAAGCGTTTTTAGTCATTTTAGTTGAAGAATGCGTTTATTTTACATCGGGAGGGGGGAGGGATGAGTGATTTTCGTTTATTCAGAGAACTGTTTTTACCTTTATCATTTTTTTAAACGATATCTTTTTCATTGTTTTAATCCTTTTCATATGGGGGATGTTGCAACGGGATTTCCCGTTTGTTCTAGATGAGTAGTTAGTTTTTTACACTTAATATCTGAGGACGCTTTTTATTCTTTGAGTATGACTGAAAGAACAAACCATCAAGTACGGGAGAAAAAATAGTTAATAAAACAAATGCTCAGTGGCCATTAGATAAATCAAGTTATAATAAATATACGCATTCTGACACCAAGCAGCAGCTTAAAACCTTTTCTTTTTACTTATTTTTTTCAACAAAACGGTTCAAACACTTGATATGTTATTGAAATTTTTTTACTTTTCAATTTACAAAGTTTGAACAGAACAACGTCTGTCGGGTCCTCTAGTTACCTATAATTTTTCCTAATTTTGGGAGGATCCCGGGGCCCTTGGGCTCCTTATATATATGCCCTTGTCCTTAACTGATCTTTAACTGTTATTAACGATCCTTTTAAAGTATTGATTATCTTTGCAAACACAGGCCATCCACATTTTATTGTTATACCTATGTTTAAGCAAGAACTTCTTTGTATACAACATTTTTAGTTTTTTTTTTTTTTTTTCTGGTGCTAAAATTATTAAGCTGCTTGATGAACTGACTTTGGAGCAAGCTACATAACATTGGCCGTGTGAAAAAAAGTCTTCTCTTAAATCGATCCCTGCTACTTTTAATGTCTGTCCTTGTGACTTATTAATGGTTATTGCAAAGCAAACTTTAACAGGAAACTGCACTCTTCTAACTTCAAAAGCATAGTCCACCTGTGATGACGTTCTTAAAAACTTCGTTTCTAGTTTTGAAAAAATGAAAGCAAAAGATAGAAACATTATTATTTGACTTGAGAAAAGCCTCGAAGAATCACGTGAGAAGCAAAAACAATATCAAATTTATAGTTCGCTATCGACCAAAAGTTGAGATGAAGTACTGAATAATGATTTGAATGGAGGAAAGCCTTCGAAAATAAGGGATTTGAATTTCAATGACAGGTTGACAGGTTTTAATTTCGCAGAAATTAAGGGGTTTTAATTAATTTTTCCCGAACTAATTGAGATTTCGAAAAATCCTTTCTTAGTGGTTACTTTCGTAATCATGCGCACATGCCTGCCAAATTTCAAGTCTGAAGCTTCAGCGGTTTCGGCTGTGCTTTGATATATATATATATATATATATATATATATATATATATATATATATATATATATATATATATATATATATATATATATATATATATATATGTATGTATATCTATATATATAAAAATGGATGTATGTTTGTGGGTGTGTGGGTATGTGTGTATGTTCCTTATACAAATCCACAGTTTTCGTCGGATTTCTTCCAAATTTGGCACAGAGGTAAATTGTTACTCAGGAATTCATATAGGCGGGTTTTTGGAATTTAAAAAAGATCCGAAGAGGTTCAAATTTATATTTTTAATCATAAATTGCTCTTTTCGATACAAACAAATTTGTGTATAGTTATGAACTTAGTCTAAATGAAAAGCCCGTAAAAAACTGCCCTAGATGAAGTTTCTTCAAAGATTAACTACTATCGTTAAATTTTAGAACGTTGATTCCAAGTTAATAAAAATGATTTGCAACTTATAACCACCAGTAAATATTTTAAACACAATCAACACAAAAAGTATCATAAACAACGGCCGTTAATGTCTTTCAGCAACAAGCCAAACGCATGTTTAGTAAGAGAACCGCAGATATACGAAGTAATGGTGGACATCGTTGTGTAGCCCCAGGGATCCATTGATGCTACCCTTGGTACTGCTTAATTTGAATGCTACCGTTAAATTGTAATTTTTAATATTGTTTAATTAAAAAATCCACAACAGTAAGGGTTGCGTGTAAATTTTTATCAGTGTTTTCCACGTTAATAGGACAGAAAATACAAACATTAGTAACGTATTAATAATACATTCAAGATTGACGCACTATCTTCGACTGTTTCAGCATTAGAATACTTTTATTAAAACCACATCTATTTCATTCATATGATCCTTACCAAATCAATTTAAAATGTGTAAATTTTCTGTATACTATTCCTCGATGTACGTCGAATCTTTAAGTAATTCAGTTCAACTATAACCAATAACCTAATTCGGTTAAACAGAAGTCGCTCCAGGCTATCAAAGAACATGTATGTTTGTGGGTGTGTGGGAATGTATGTTCCTTCTACAAATCCAGTTTTCGTCGGATTTCTTCCAAATTTAGCACAAAGTTAAATTGTTGCTCAGGAGTTCATATAGGCTTTTTTTTTTTTTAAATTTTAAAAAGACCCAAAATGGTCTAAATTCATATTTTGCGTCATAAAATTACTTTTTTCTACACGAACGAATTTGTGTATAGTCATTAATTTAGTCTTAATGAAAAGCCCGTAATAAACTGCCCTAGATGAAGTTTCTTCAAAGATTAACTACTATCGTTAAATTTAGGAACTTTAATTCCAAGCTAATAAAAATGATTTGCAACTTATAACCACCAGGAAATATTGTAAATGCAATCAAAACTAAAGGTATTCTCAACGTTGGCCGATGATGCCGATTCGCAACTACAGCAAAGCATGTTGGGCGAGAAAACCGAACGAAATCAAAATGCTACTGTTAAGCGATTTTTTAATAGCATCCTGCAAAGCAGGAATGCATTGCAGTCTTCGACGGTTCTACTTTATATGCTTTCTTTTGGTATTTCCGTTGCAGTAATGGTAGAACGAAATTATAGATTAGTATTTCAAACATGAACAGCCCAGAAAATATCAAAACCAGCTCGGTATCAATAATTCATTCATTATCCATGCACAAGCTTCAACAATTTAATGTTGGATGGTGCTTAAAACCAATCTGCATATGTTCTTTATACTATTCCATGATTTAAGTCGGATCTTTATCTGATTCGGTTCAACTAAGTTGAATCGCTGAATTCTAACAAAGAACAAGAGTAAAAAATACTAATTTCGCAAATAAGATGCAAAACAATCATATTTGTGCTTAGTAGCGTATCTGGAATTTGTTTTTCAAGGGGGAGGGAGATGGTCATGACGTTTCTTACATGCAAATAAGCTACCATACTAGGATTGCCAATATGTGCTAAAATTAAAGGTTGTAACCCTTTTTCTCCCGAAAAACCACACGGAAATATAATTCAGCGGAATTCATACACTTTGGAAGGGTTGGAGTTTTAAGTTTGGAAACAATGCAAATAAATATTAATTTATATTTGAATTATTTTAAACTGCAAAAAAATGCTACGTTTTTTATATAAACAAATGTCTTCATTTGAAATTTTATATTACCTTAATGCTCGAGTAATAGTACATCTGATGAAGCATCTTCGCAGACTAGCAATAGTTTTATATCTGTTAGCAGGTATGATGCAACTTTTGACACACATAAATTACTATTTAAAGGCATGATGAAATATTACTCCACAATATGAAGTTTTTTCTTCATCGTGAAATAAGTTGAAACTCTCTTAAACAGTATAGGGATAAGGTGAAACACTTTGTATCTCACGTGTAACCACATTGGACGATTAAGTGCCGTAAATGTATGTGAGATATAACTATTTTCGATATAGATAGCTTTATGTTACTTGATCAAGGTTGATTTCACTTACAAATGTAATTCTTCTTGCTGCTGGGAGGGGGATTAAGAACAATATTTAGGAGAAAGTTTTGAATTAAATTTATGGATTAGAAAATGTGAATCATTTAAGTTTTTAATTTTTAAACTACGTTTCGAAACGTGAAATACATTTCGATTGCTTTTAAGCTGTGGATAAGAAGAACAAAATATGCAACAAGATGCTGTAAAATGTAAACAAAAGATTTGTCTATTATACAGTTGTAAGTACAAACAAGACATTTATTTTTCAAAAAATTTCACGGCCTGCAAATAATTAAAAAACAAAATCTAACATGGATAGTGACCAAAATGAACACGCCTACTTTTTTCACTATCACGCAGTTTAATTGACGGTTTTGAAATAGTTCGTTCAATAACTTCACGTCCACCTACTTCCATTTTTATTGTTTTATATACCTTAAAATAATGACTGTAATGTAGTCAGTGGACCCATTCCCACCTCTCACGATGATTGTATCAATCTAAATTAAAATTTTGATGCTCTCTAAGGAATACTCTCTCTCTAAAGCAACAAACTTAAATACATGTTCTCTCTACCTGCATCAGTGTAATATCATGTATAACATTTACGGCAAGTATTACATCTTAAAAACTTGAACTAGAACTTAAATCTTGACAAATTTTAAATCTTTACAAGACATTAATATTACTGCCTAACTGTCATTTTTACCTACGAAAATGGAAATTTGACGTCAATATAAGAAAATAAAATGTAGCCGACGTGCGTCTTTTTAGGCAAGTTACACTTATCCAATTTTACTCTATGGCATGACACTAAATCACCATGGCAAGAGCGAGCAGACATATTGGGTAAAGTTTTTTTTATACTAAGAAAACTTTTTCTGCGAAATGTGCTTGCCTGAAAACATACAAAATAACCTATCACTTGATACCTTCATTCTTAAAAACACCGCAAAAAATTCGTAAAACGGAGTGTTATCGTCTGCTAACAACACTGACTGAATTTATTTTCTGTACGGTGGACTATTTGTTTAGCTTTTGGACATTGAGGATGATTTTAAATTAATCTGAAAATATTGCAACCGTGTCCAAGAAGACTATTTTGTATATATTTGTGCCTGATATAGGGATTGACTTTTATTTTTTGGTAAGCTCACGACTCTTTCTAAGGAAACATTCAATGATTTATTTCTGAATAAAATGCATGTTGATAAGTACTGTTGCATTTTTTGATGTATTGGGGAAAACAAAACCTACAAAGGCGGCACAACGCTTTTCTTTCGATGCATCACGTAAAAGGTTGTCCCACACGATGTGCAAAAGACAATCATTTGTCTTTGCCATGAAGACAATTTACGTACCGGCTGTCTGATTCAACCTCAGACAACGTACCAGTGGACACTACAGAGACCAAACAATATTCCTCACACTTTTTTGCTTTAAGTTGATGCTACCTTTTCGGCAAATGCTTGATTTTCTGTGTTTTTTTAAAGTATTTTGAAGATTTGAGCCAAGAAAGCGTTGTGAATGTATTTTTTTACGCTTATTTGGAAATAATTCATTCAATTGATTGTCCAAAAGATATGTTGCATTAAAAAGCACCCGGGCAACGCCGGGTAGTAAGCTAGTATATATATATATATATATGTTATCTCAGGACATCGATTTTTATATATTAAGATTTCCATGAAGGTTTTTTTCTAATATTTTACAACTTGCGGGCTATTTTAATCTAGATTTTCAGTTTCTATTTAATGAATTCTTTTCTTAAATCGTGGATTATTTTACGTTTTATGGGATAATTTTAGTTGTTGAGTTATTTATCTTTCTTTTGATGGAACTCTTTGTCTTATTTAATACCTAGTTTTGTTTAAAAGTTTATTAAAAAGACAAAATAACGTATGTTATGACCAAGCAAAAAAAAAAAAAAAAAAAAGACCGAAGTCTTTAAATATTTTAAATTTGAATGTGCCAGAAGATTTATGCAACTGTACTCTATGTCAAATCGCGGATACCACAAATTTGCCACAGAGACTACATATGAGCGCGGACGTAGCTCATTTCAAAAGTCTTGCTTAAATCAATTGCAAAAATTTTGTCTGTTAACAAATTACTGCTAAACACGGATATCCACACACATATTTCATATATTTCAATTCATAATGTGTTATGTTGGAAAAATGCATTAATTTAGAAAATAAGCAAATCAATAAATAAAGTGCTATTTTTCGCTTTCAATTATAAAGTTAGATGAATTATATTCATGCGTGTACAGTTACATATTATATGTCACGCAAAATATTTTCATGGTTTAACCCCAGTTTCGCCGACAGTTAAAATTTCTTCCCCCTTAAATATATTAAAACTAAAAAACAGGAAGGAAAGAAGTTTCGTATCGGCGAAACTGGGAGGGGTTGGGGACTGTATTCTAATCTCATTCATTAATTTGTTTACCTGCTTAAATATAAACAAACAACATGGAATCTTAAAACAGGCGGGCTTTCGCAGTCGCTTTGGCCAATTTGTGTTATCCGCGATTTAACGTCTATTTGCAACTGTTGGATCTGTTTTATTAGTCTTGATTGGAATTTCATTTGCAAAGACAACTATTGAATAATTGTTAGATCTTAGAACTGTTCTAGCCTTGCAACTGAAGTCAGAGATTAACAAACCCTATAAGCTGAGAGTAACTACATATGAATTTAGGGGAAATAAGTGATTTTCAAACTTTAATTACTCCGGTCCATGATGTCCCTGGGGTTTGAATTTTTGTGTATGTCCTAATGGTTCTCCAAGAATATGTGTACAAAAAATCATTACCATAGCCCCCCCCCCCGGAGGGGCTGCTACAGAACCCCGGGAAGATACGATTTGGGGGGTAAAAACAAGGGGGAGGGGGAGGGAGATCAAATGGCACAAAAGGCACATCAGTAGGGCACAAGGAATGTGTGTGCGAAATTTCAGCTCGATCCCTCTTCTCATCTGAGCTGTAGCCCAGTCAAAGAAAGCGAAAACTTTTTTGAACAGCGATTTTCTAGCTTAAATTCCCCCCCCCCCCTGATGGTCCTGGGGATTGTATTTTGGTTTATGTCTTCAGGGGCCACTAGAGATCGAGCATACCAATAATCAACTCCAGAGGTTTTTATGGGGCTGTGATACAGAGGGGTGAAAAACCCAAAAAACCCCAACTTGTTCTGTCGCGTAAACTGCTCTTAGTCGCTTTTATTTTCTTTCGTCTTTCTTGGCGGTGGATTTGCTTTTGTTGGCTGCTGACGTTTGGTTTTCTTGGCGGCGGGATGCTCCCGCGCCCCGTGATAGAAATCATAATGAAAATTTTGAATCAAGGCTTTTCTTTGGAGCAAGAATGAAATTTATTCACTGTCGTTGCTTTCTTAGTAGACTAAGAACTAGAGCCGATAATCTGACCGATAATATCTGATAAGCCGCATCAGCTTAAGTTTAGCCATTTTGGATCGGATTTTTAATTGTTGCGCTGCAAAGGTTACCGCAGCAAAGATTCGGATTTCGCCAAATTTGCAGAAAATAATACTTTATTTAAGAAACATTTCACGTGTCGCTAATAATTGCTCGCAATGAGAAATCACCAAACGCGATAAATTTTCAAAAAAGACAACTATTCAAACACGCGCTCCGATCCAAAATGGCAGAACTTAAAAGCTGATGCGTCGGCTCGTATATATAGGGGCCTTAGTAAGAACCGTTACCGTCGCAACAGACGGCATCGTAAGAACCCATGAGTGCCAGACCTACGTGATAGTATAAAGGCGCAAAATTTTTCTGCGGCAGGAGGTAAGAAAGATTCGCTATTAGTTATAAGCTGAGTCGCACTGGCTTTTGCAGGAAACAGGTAGCAAAGTTGCGTCAAAAACTGAGTCACTCCATGTCAAGTGACCTCGTCGTCCCCATTCGCCCATCCCGAATTTGAACGAAATTTTATAGAGGTTAGAGGTGCACACAGACATGCCTTTAAAACTCACCTATACAAATTTTCAGCTTAAAAGACCTAAATACCGAGGATCTAGGATCGATTAAAAAAAATGGCTTCAAAATGGCGGATCAGCTTCGTAAAACGAATTGCCATGTTTAGCATGATTCCCCCATTGGAGGCCTTTTTTTTTTTTTTTTTTGAGGTGTCCTATGTCCTCATGATTTGTGTCTTGGAAGCTGAAACTTCGCATAGGTTAGTTATTAAGGCTGTCTGCACCTCTTTAGGACGTCCTTCAAATCGGAGATGTTTGAATCGGGACCGCCAGGTCACGTGACATAAAACAAATCTACGATGTTTAGTTTTTGCAGCAATTTTACGCATCTTTGCGACCTGTTTCCTGCCAAAGACAGCGCGACTCAGCTTAACTAATAGCGAACCTTTCTTGCCTGCTGGGATGTGCTTACGCAAAAAAAAGGGAGGGGGGTGGGGCTTTATACTATGACGTAGGTCTGGCATTCATGGGAACTTGGACTATAGGGTTTTTATCCTTATCTAAGCCAATAATCGATAACGGAGCTAAGTATAAAACACATATTAGGATCTTTATCACAAGTAACTTGTATGTTGTGAACCATTCTTTTGCTTATACCTCAGCAACTAGATCACTTAGAGACTTCGGAATTTCGCTAAATGATTTGCTTAATCTTAAGGTACAACTTAAAGCTAAACGAGCTGATGTGTGGCATCAGGACTTCCTTTTACTTCAATTTAATGACATTTTCTCATTATTGGCAGTTTTAATGTGATTCAATAGTTTATTCTCTAAATATCACCAACAGTGGCTAAATTAAAACTAGATTTAAAAAAAAAAAGAAAAATAGCCAAATTTGTCGGCAAATTGGCGACAAAACTTGGCGACCAAAAGACTGACGATATATCGCCAAGTGTCCGCTAAATTACAACACCACTTGAATTTATATCGAAATTAACAATGATTTCCCCCAAAAAAGGGGCAAACGATCCCCTTTGAAGCATCCGAATGCAACCAAAAAGGGCAGTGCACAACTAGACCCCACTAGGAGTCTGAGTACCAAATTTCAACTTTCTAGGACATTCCGTTCTGGAGTTATGCGACATACATACGCACATACATACAGACGTCACGAGAAAACTCGTTGTAATTAACTCGGGGATCGTCAAAATGGATATTTCGGGTGTCTGTACATTCCTAGGCATATATCCACGTGTGGTCGGGTTGAAAAATAAACTCAACATTCATTCGGGGGTGAGCAAAATGGTAATTAAGGCCGATTTTTGAGCGAAACTTTTTTCGCGAATACAATACTTCCTTTTTTGTAAAAGGAAGTAAAAATTAAATTCTAAAATTAAATTTTGTTTGAAAACGAAAAACTTTAAAATAACAGATCTTTAAAAAAAAAAAAATACTAAGCACTTTTCATAATGCACTCAAAAGGACAAAATAACTTTTCTGTGTCAGAAAAAACAATTTAAGTACTATTTAAGTAATTTTCCAGGAAAAAAAAAATCACAAACGAAGGAAAGTGCGCTAAAGTCATTTCAAACCAAACTTTCCCATTAAGAAAAATATGCATGTTTTAACACTCAAATTTATGATTGAAAGCTAGATAATGATAAAACATTCTCTCTCTACATGATTTGAGCCGCACTTTTCTTCGTTTCTGAAGTCTTTTTCTTGGAATAATTGAAAACTACAGTAATACATAAATTGTCTTTTCTGACCCAAAAAAAGTTATTTTGTCCTTTTGAGTGTATTATGAAAAGTGCTTAGTATTTTTTTTTTTTAAATGTTATTTGAGATACGACGTTGTTGATAGAAGTGAGCGATGTGTTGTTTTCTGTATAAGTATGCAGATGTGACCATGAAAAGTTTTAACATGTTTGCACTATTTCCAAATAATAGAACCAAATAATTGAAACTTAACATTTTTTTATTTAACAAATATAGACATTTTACAAACAAAAACAAATCAACATCTCGTTTATATAATTCTTCAGCCTTAATTCTAACTATTATACAAAACAGCAATTCTTCAGATTATTCAAGGCATTTCAACTACTGTTTGGTCACGTAAATTTTTTTAGCTTTCATCAAAGAAGGATCCTGAAAAAAATTTGAACATAAAAAATCTATAATTCAAGGATCTGAAAAGTACAATAAATTACAAGATAGATAATTCAATCAACAAATTAATAAAGATAATTCATTAAAAAGAGATTTTTACATAAAATATGTACAAAAAAGGGACTTTAATTTGATTATTTGAAGAATAACTTTTAATTTTGAGTGATAGAAAAAACTTAAATAGTACCAATCGAAAAAATGCAAACTATTTTAAATAAAAAAAGTCAAAAACGCTGCAAATTATTCTTTTATCCCTTGAAAAAAATAAATTTAAAAATTGCAGGTTCGGTTCTGAATTGAAATTTAAATTAGAAAAATGTCCTAAAAGTGAAATTAAAAGTTTGAATTTACTGAAATATATAGCACCTAACAGTTTGGGATAACAAATTTGATATTGATTGTATAATAGGTATTTTATTTCCTCCAGAAAAAAGGATTATTTTGTTTTGATATAAATGGAGATTCATGTTTTGGAATATAGTTTGGTTTTTGCAAAGACTGATATAGTTATTATTAATGCTTCTGCTCAATTTTGCATATATTTCCTCCGTTTCTCTTGTAGCAATGGAAAGTTTTTGAACTCCCATTCTCCACCAGAAAAGGACCTGAATTAATGAAATATGTATAGAAAAATAGAGAAAGGAAAACAATACTCCCTCCATATATCCAATTAAAAATCTGGTTTTAGCAACAACTTTTTATTACTTTATAATCTAAAATAAACAAGATTACACCAGATAGATATTTGCAAAGATAAAATCAATATATAATAATAATTAAAAAATAATACAAAAAGGATGCTCATGCAAAAAAAAAAAAAAAAAAAAGAGAAGATGCAGTTTTTATTTATCAGAAATTAAAATGTTATAAAGCAGTCTATTTACAAACAGAATACAAAAATCTAGATTTGATATCATGAGTTTAAAACTAAGACATACAATAAATATTTTAGCAAACAGAGATGTCAAAGTAGTTTAGTAGCAATGGCCACATTCAAACTGCAATAAATCATGATCTTTTTTCTTCTGAAAATGGGAGATTTATTGGGAACAACAACACAACCATTGATGTACACGGTGAGAAATGCCATGCACAATTTGAACTCAATTCATTGCAAATTTTAATCTTTGCTATGCACATGTGACAAAAATACAAATGTGATGACTAATAACAGGCTCTGGACCCAGCTAGTGTAGTCCTAGTTAATTTATCAATCCCCAATAAAGATTATGAGATCTCTTAAAACTATTCACTCTATTGCAAGTAACCATCTTTTTTTAACTAATCCTCAAGAATCTAAAATCATACAGGGTTTATTTGCCCTTAATCTCTGGTACACCAGACCAGGTCTATCCAGTATGTGCTCATGTGACAAAGGAACACAACAGAGCAGGTGCTCCACAGTGGCCTCACTTTGATTGCACTTTGTACATCCAGAGAAAACCTTAATACCATGGTAGAATCTTAGAGACCTAAGGTGACCAGAGGTCAACCGAGACAAAGCTGTCTGGATTTGCCTGTCACCTGTCACGTCCACAGCACCACCAGGACCAGAGGAATGATACCAAAAATAGGATGGTGGTTGTTTCCAAGAGATATTAAGTGTCCCACTTCTGGAGAAAATTTCACAGAATGACGAAGATTCAGCATGGCATTGCGCTAGGGATGATCCTTTTTAACCATTCCATCAGCAACATTATCATACTTTAAGTGCAAGTCACTGTTACTTTTGGTAAACTATTTCAAATGCCTACAACTTAGTTTAAGTAGCAATATTTTTTTTTATTTCAAGATTAGCTTGGGATTTGAAAAATCTTAAAACAATGATCCTGGCTTGGCCATTTCCTGGAAATAACCCAATATGCATCCTCCATTTTAGTGAACTTAAATAACTGGATCATATCCCTCTTACTCTCATTTGCTTAAAACTATACATGTTAAGCATTCTGGGCCCAGAATCATAATCTGAACTAGAAAGTCCATTTACTACTCTCCTAGCCCTGCCTTGAACCCTTTCCAATAAGTTAGGGGTAGCTAAATATCACTAAGAATTTATCTGGCATTTTTAGAGAAACATTTCAGTCTACATTCCATAATAGAGTAAAATATGCATTGGATAGCATTTAAAAAGATCACACTCAAAATAGGCTAAAATAACAAAAGCTTTTCACAAGTTGTTTTACAACTCCACACATACTAAGCAATGTTAGTCAAGATTCATTCAGTTACTTTTTCGTTTTACTATTTGAGGAAAAAAGGCTGGTTAGGTATACTGGCATGCAAGCATTTTTAGGATGCTTATAAAGTAATTTCCACGATACCTGAAGGCTTGAAGTTCTTGCAAATTTTGAAACATCAAAACTCATTTTTAAAAGTTCTTCATCAAAAAATTTAATAAACAAAAATATATTTATGGTGTTGTCTTGAAAAAAATTTATGCTTTCAGAGATACTGAGAGTACTCATCTCTAAACTGTTACTGTTAAGTTCTTCGCTAAAATTGGACAGGTTGTAAATAAAAGAGGCAAACAGAAATTTTATCTTTTAAATGTTATACTTGGACAATATCTACCACAACTCATATAAACATCTATGTGATAAAGCATCAAATTATGTGTTTTCATTTAGTGATTTATGAAGAAATTTAATAGTTACTTAAGTTATAAATGTGTCATTTTGAATATACCAATTCTTCATTTCTATAAATATTTCTGTCTTCGGGTTTCAATAAGTATTGCAAGGCTGTGAAGCGATTTTGTTTGCACAAATTAATCAGAAAATTCAGTTAAGATATACATCTGATTTTGCATGATAGGTAAAACTAAGGTAGGACATTTTTTTTTTTTTTTGTGCGAACTAAGAAATTACATTCAATAACCTTATTTAGCAACATAATTAGGTATTTGTATAGTTGAGTAGTTACAGAAAAAAGCTGGGACCTTTATTTCTGATAGAATAAAAAAAACCAGTTGATAATATTTGGGCTTAAAATACCTAGTATTTTTATGCAATTTCTGAATCATATCATACAAATACATATTTTTCATTGAAACATATAACTTGATTCTTCAAAAGATTCGTTTTAAAACTGCACATATTGTCAGCAAATTCTTTCTGTAATAGGTAATTTAAAATAATCATAAATAGCATGTACTTAATGATTAAGGAATTTTTAAGGTAATTCATTTATTAAAACAAAAAACTTCAAAACCTATTGCATCAATTATTTTTACTAAGAAAACTGAAGACTTTGAGTGGCAAACCATGTGGTGAAAAAAATGAAAAAAGATTTCAGTGAATGTTGATTTGTTATCAGTTTTTGGAAAACAAATGTTTGCAACATGAAAAAATTTTATTGAGATAAATTAACGTTTTTTAAAGAAATAAAACAATGTCCAACCAAGAAAAATTTAATTTCAGTTATGCAACGGCACTCTGATTATACAACTGCCATACATACTTAAGGAGGGAAACCAGTTTAGATGGGTCAAAACGTCCACTTTTTTTACATCATAAAATGTTAGTAAAGCTATTCAAGAATATATTGTCCAAATTTCAGTGAAAAATTACGATTAGTGCGTAAAACGTTCACAGCATTTTTTTTTCCAAACGCATTTTTCTCGAAATAACTGTTTTCAACTGGTGGGATTTCCAGCTCAAAGAGATATGGACCAATCGTTCTGAAAATTTGGGTGAATATTCTTTATTCAATTATACTCTATATGAATCTAACTTTTGGATGATATTATCAATAAAAATGTTTTTTTTTTAATGCAAGAAATGTGAAAAAAAAAGTAGAAAAACATGACATTGTAATCAAACATCTCAAAAACATGCAATTTTCAACTTTTTTTGATCACAAATAGTTTTATTTTCTTAGGGAATATGTTGCTTACAAGAATGAAATATTGCAACGATTACAGATAAAAAATGTGGCATTGGGTATTTTCTACCAGCGAAAAGCCCTGATGGTGAATGCCCACGGACAGTAGCTTCTAACTCCACTATTTCCAGTGGAAATGACTTGAAAAAATTGCAAAGTATACTTCAAAAAATGAATAAAATATCCTCCAAGTTTAAACAAATTATGATTATTTCTTTTCTGGTAAAATTTTTTACGAGAAACACTAAAATTTTGGCCTCCTAAACTAGTGTCCCCCTCCCCCCCTCCGAGTGCTAAGGTTGAATCTTGTGTAAATCAACTTACTAACATGTTCTGCAGCATGTTAGAATAATTTTTGTGTATGAGTCCAATCATATTCCTACAAAGTTTTGTTCATCCCCTTTTTTTCTCTTGATTCCCCTTTATTCACATTCTGATGAATATGCAATTTGAAAAAACAATCTGAAAATTTGGTCAATGCTGATTTTACAGCAATATTGAGTTCTGAACTAACTGAACTTTATGATTAATAAGATTTTAAATGATCATCATTTCGGTAACACTGATGTAATGAATTTAGTTCTCAAATTAAAGTGAAAAAGTTTTTGAAAATCATGAATTTTCTGGAATTTAATATTTTTAATTTGTTGTCTTTAAATATCTTAAAAATTGGCTCTTTTGATGAGGACAATTTTCCCAACTCTGACCAACATCTACCAATGGTTATGATAAGTAAAACTGTCAACATTTTACAATTGAATGTGGCAAGAATATGGGCATTAAATCAGGGGGGCCCACCACCCCTGTGGACAAGGGCTCCCCCCCAATACTGCAAAGACCCCATCCCAAATTGGAAGCCTCCCCAAAAAGGGGAAAATACCCTTTAAAATGCTTCACTAAAAAATTTCAATGGTGCAATCTGTTCTATGATCCCCCCCAAGGTGGGCACCCCAGATTAAACAATAAAAACTAGCAGAAATACATATCCAATCATTGACTATCTTCAATTTTAAAACAGTTTATTTTTACAATAATTAAAATGCCTGTTGTGTAACTACAACTATTTTTAGAGAACAGTGACACTGAAGCTTTCATTCAAGAATATTTAGTTTGTGTACCTGCCAACTTTGTTTAGCCTTGATTATGATAAGAAACATAACAGAAATTCTGTACAGTCCAATGCAAAATTAGAGAAATTGAATTCTGGCAGCCTGTACATATTCATGTCTATTTTTATCATCAGAGACAAATGAATCCTAATTCACAAGAAGATTCCTCTCATGTTGTCATTTAATTTTATTTTATTATGTTTACATAATAAAATAAAATTTAAAAAACTTTTGATCTGATACTTAAAAATTTGACCCTTATTATTATGATTGTGATTATCAATTTATTTATTCATTTGTTTAATTACTAGCTGACTAATTTTTGTCATAATAATCTTTATTTATTTATTTATTTTTTAACAACAGACTTGGTAAAACACAAACAGCTAAAATTAAAAATACGAGATTTGACATTAGACTTTCTTATGCTTCTTTTTGGACAATTTAAACTTAGAAAAAATCAAGTAATACTAAAATGCAGGTAGGATTTTTTTAATGTTTGAGACTTTTAGCTTATGGTGTAGTGTCATAGCTTTTTCTTGATGCTACTACCATTTTTTTTCTCTCCTTTTTTTTTTTTGTACACAACCCTCCAGTAAAAAATAACCCTTTCATTAATCTTTGCCCATGTACATATATGACACAATGCTCAAAGGTATTATTTATTAGTTATTCTTCTAACTGTACATATGTACAATTGGATGCAATAAAATATGATACATACAGAAATGAATTTAAAAATTTTGCACAGCAATTATAATAGTACACAGAAAAAATAAGTGAAACAATTTATGACACAACAAACTGCATGGTTTAAAGACAGCCTCTGGAATTAATAATTACTAATTTCAAGCACATGGTATAAGTTGGAATGTTGTTGAGAAACTAAACAATGAGTACATTTGAAAATTAGATGAAAGAAAAAATACTTTTTCAAAACAGTTCTAATTAATTTTCTTAAATAAGTTAATAGTTATGTACAATTGCAGCGCTTTTTTAAAAATATTCAATCTTAAAGTAACACATTAAGAATAAATACTAATACTGTACACAATCAACTCAAAAAAGGGTACAGATTTAAATTAAATTTTTGTAGTTTGAATTTTAAAAAAAAGAAAGATTTCAAGGTCGAATTGTTTTGTCCTTTAGAGAACCTGTGCACATGAATTTTGATTGATACTATGCATAAAAGAAATAAAAGACATGAGAATTCTGTTGCTTGTATTTATGATACAGAGAAATGTTAAAAATACAACATGGATTAACTTCAGCAACAAAAGGATACAAATATGTTCTGAAAACTTACATTATTACCTTACCCATTGGTTGAAAAACATTCAAATAATAAAAACTTCAGCCAAATTTTCTACAAAGCATGGAACATGTAGTTTCTCAGAAACAATTTAACTTTTGAAAAAATTAGATTTCAGACGTGGTGTCTGGTAGACCGAACACAAGCTTTAAACAGCTGCTTATCATTTAATAACTGATTAAATTACTTGATCATTTTTGTAGTTAACCCTTTACATTCAGCTTATTATTATCTGAGCAAGAATTTTTCATTTTGGGGTTGGCAACACTAACAAATAGGAGCTGAGAGATTGAGAGTGGCTCATTTTTCCAACCATGGGCTCTCATCGTAAAGGCGAGGTTTTTTGTCTGATTTTTTGGAAAATATATAATGTTTTATTAATCACTTCGAAAGCTTATCCTTATATTATGTTTTAATATTGCTTGAAGGACATTTTACGATGAAGTTTGTTTCATCTTTCATCGTTTTTTTAATCTGAAATATGTATTTTAAAAATGTATGTCCGGAATATTGGGCACATCATAACTCTTTCAGTTTTTATCTATAAACTGGAAATTTTGTATATAACTCTTCATTGTAGTACACAGTCAAACAAATAAAAATGCTTTTGGTTAAGTACTTCATAATTGTGTCTGAAAGGTTTAAGATTAACCAACATGTGAAAATACATATTTAAAAGAATATTGATCACTACATGAATTTCTCATAACATACCAAATTTGATCTCTCTTTTGTGAGTAACAATATACAAAGATTATACTTAACTAAATAGAATAAATAAGAATTCTTTCATGATAAGATTAATTGTGAAGGATGCGCTTCTGTTTTGCTTAAAAAATAGTTTAATCATCTTGACACATTAAAGAAGAACATAAAATTTCTCCCATTTAAAATCTTTACAGAACATTAAATATGTCTAATGAAACGGGGGGAAAAGAAAAGCACACACAATCAACAAAAAAACTTTGAATGAATAACAAAGTGTCAAAAGCATAAAAAATATTTTCTATTATCACAGCTGTTAAACCACGCATTAAAGCTACTTATTAGCTTCAAGCCTTTTAGTTCTGAATGTAAAAGCCAATACCCATACTTTTATAAAAACAACTTCAAGCTTATTTTGATTAGCTAGATATCACAAATGCTATCTAGGTCTCCTATGTGTCAGTTGTAGCTTAACAGATTTGGATGCTGACGGCGCTCTTCGTGTGACAGATATTTGAACGCTACCCACCGGTCTTCGAGGAGGATTGTTGGAAGTGGGCACAAGGGTCAAATAGGCAGTTGAACAATAATTCGAATTACGTTCAACAGAACCTGGGTGACAGAAACACATTAACAAAAGAAAGAAAATTAACAAGCATAAAAAGGTGAGTAAAACCCTCATACTTGTGCTAAGAAAAAAACATACAAAATATATTTTTAAAGAAACAAGTTAAAATGAGTAATCAAAAAATAAATAAATAAAAATAATTAAAACCCAAATTCTTAATGTCTTATCACATAAATCTTTTCAAATTATGTTTTTTCAAATATTATTGTACAGGTATTAGAGTGAAAAAATAAGTTTCAACAGAAACTAATTTGTACACTTTTACAAAACTCAAAAAGCTTACAAAAGTCCAGGTAAGTAAGGTACTTTTTCGTTATAGGTATACCATCGTTATTTTTGGTATTTTTTGCCAAACTGGGCGAAAGAAAGCACTTAATGGCTCATTGAAGGTGTTCAAAATCAATATTGCTGACATTTGAAATCCTAGTTAAGTAATAAATGCTGACAATAGCTTTGTTCTCTCACAATATGTTCCATTATTTCTAAATACATTAATGTTTTCACATTGGGGATGACTGAATGCACCTAATCTAATACTGTAGTGGCAAATCTTTTTTTGGTATGTGACAAAATAAGTAGGACAACAACAAAGCCATCCTTATTTAGTGCAAATTTGCACTTTTCACTCCAGGGTCCCCCTACATACCACTATTTGTGGTTTAACCAGTTGGATGGAACCCTGAAGACAGCTCTGATTTTTTGATCCAGACCAGAAACTGAGCAATCCCTGGTGCAGCACCCCCAGAGGTATCGTTTCACTTGGAGGACTTTGTGACAACGAGCATACTAAACGTCCACCAGTCACCATTGATGGAGACATTGGATCTTTGACCGGGTAGGATCGAACCTGGGACCCTCCGGTCACAGGTCCGATGCCTTACTGATCAGGCCGCCACGCTACTTGCAAATTTGCAATGGGCATACAAGTTTTTAAGAGCTAAAAGAAAAGTTTTGTGTTATCCATGAAAAGTACAGAAGTATGCCCGAAGAATAGCAAGAACGTTATTATTTTTCTCACATAATACTATTTCCGGCAATAAAAAGGATTTATGTAATTTTGAAACATGTGCATTCAATTTTCTTTGAAAATGTCCACAAAATAAGATTGCATTTGTCTGTGTCTTTAGCTGACGAAAAGGCAATCATTTCAAAATAGAAAGATTTCTTAAGAAGCACTATGGTGAAGAGCAAAGTGATATTTCTTCATATGAGAAAGGGGGGAGGACATCTAAGATGATGAGCTGCACCACTTGGGTACTATCCACTAGACATTCAAACCTTCGTAAATTTGAGAATTTTAAAAATTCTAACAGTGAAAAAATACTACAGTGGAAGCATTATATTTACAAAAGAAAAAATGAAAAAAAAAAAAAAAACACACACACACACACACAGTAGAAGGTAAGAAGTTGTAATAGAATATTTTCTTTGATTTAGTTTATTTTAGTCAAAAGTACAAAGTTTACTGGCAGATTAAAAAAAAAAAAATAAAAAAAAATAAAAAAAAAAAAAAAACCACACAAAGTATGAGGGAGTTACCCTTAATAACAAAACGAAACTCAATGAAAACAATGAAATTTTTTACAAACTGAGAGGATACAAATGAGAGAACAGGATAAAAATTAATAAAAGAAATGTAATTATTCTACTTAAATTTTTTAAAACTCAAAAAAAAAAAAAAAAAAAGGTAAAAAAGGTAAAAGAAATACTTTTATTTTTTATGTGTTGAATGAAAAGTGAAGAATAGGAATAGTATTGACTGCCTCATGAGGGGGAAAAAATTCAAATGAAGGATTATGCAACACACTTTAAAACTGAAATAAAATGAATTTTGATATTATTGTTAAAAAACACTAACATACAAATTAAATAAAATAAAAAACTAAAACAAAAATAAAATTTAAAATACATTTTTGTAAAATACAGTAAAATATGTTTTGCACAACATAAGAAACTTAAAATAATATATTTACCTGAATTTCGAGGTAGTTCACACATTTCACAATTTTCTAAAGCAGGATAATTAGCAAATGTGCACTTTTTACATCTCCATCTATTTTTTTCGTCATCATCATCATCCTCTTTTTTGTGAGCAGGCATGGCATTTTTAGAACTTAAATTCAAATTTGGCACATCTATGTAAAATAAATTCGTTGTTAATTGGCAAAGATTAGCAGAAGATTAGAGAAGAAACTCTAACATAACTAAATGTATTTTCAAGAAACCAAAATGAACAAATGCTTTTGTATTCATAGGAAAACTAATCAGAGTAGCTCAAGGATAATCAATAAAATCTGATGTATCTCCAATTTTTCTCAAAATAATGCTCTACTAATTCATTCAAAATGCCAATACAAACATCTAATTTCCTCAGCGGCAAACATACATTTTTTCATACTGTGCAAAAATTAGCAAAATATTTCTGCAGCAAATATAAATTTATTAAAATATTGCTTGATTACACATTTTTAACATTTATGTGTCATTGTCATAAAGTTCTGAATCATTCAGATTTCTTTTAGTGCAAAAGAGCACCGATTATACATTGGGAAATATACGGTATACGTTGCTTTCCCCTTCTTAGAGGGCAAACATTTTCTGCTTGACTATCTTTCTCGGTTTTTTTAGAGGGGTAAAATCATTTCGGTATCCCAGATCAAGTAAAAAATACAAAACGAAAAAATATACATTGAAAAATAAGTATCCAGTATAAACAATACATATTTGACTTATTTCACATTCCTAAGCATTATAATTCCAAATTCATTAATTGTTTTTAGTATAAAAACTTTTACAAAATAATTCTTGCTAATTACACAAAGAACTTGATAAGAACCTCAAAACTGTTATATTGGAATAAAATAATACTTCTGGGTTAAACTTGTAAAAATAACTGTAACATTTGATTATGGGTCTTTTATATTTATAAGTTGCTTTAATCCAATCCTAGAAATGACAAATAAACAATGCTTTACTGTATAAGGGAAATGAACAAGATAATATCAACTATTACATGAAGTACCAGCACAAGCTTTTTTTACATTTCTTCTTCTTTCTTTGACAAAGTAATAAAAGGGCAGAAATAAAAAAGAGAAAACACAAGCATATATAAAAGACAAATAACACAATTGAAATAAATAGAGATAACTGAAGTCATTGCCTTCAACGTTATCTTGTACGACGACAGTAAAGCATCATCTCTAAGTCATCATTTGCATTACGTCACATACATTGATGGAGGTTCAAGTTACAGGGGGAGGGTCTTGGAGTTCATGATCCCCTAAACCGCTGACAACATTATACAACGATGAGTGTTGTATGTGATTATAATTTAATAATTGCAAACAAGATGGATGGATATAGAGTATCATGCAAATGCATTATAACACATTATGTTCAAATACTTTATGAATGAAATGTAAGTGTTTTCTGAGATACTTTTTAATTATTAATTATTTGTTTCAGTAAATATTTGAAACTAGCGGTACCCACACGGCTTTACCCATAGTAGAAAGTTAAAAGGTCATTTGGTTCGCCTGTATATTTACAAATAATGGATGATGAATTTCTTACCAATTCGCTACGTTAATTTGGTCGCCCATGTTACGGTTCCACGTTATGATAATTTTGTAATTTACTCGTCCACGTTATGATCATTTGCGCAGTAAAATTTTCTTAAAATTGGAATAAAAAAAAGAACAAAATCGAATTTTCAAAAAATCACTCCGAGGTGCACACCCCTATGCTAAAAACTAATTCTGTGCCAAATTTCATGAAAACTGGCCAAACGGTCTAGGCGCTATGCGCGTCATAGACATCAGGACATCCAGACAGATATCCAGACTTTCGGCTTTATTATTAGTAAAGATAATTTTTCCTTTCAATGCTTCTGATATTAATTCAAAAAGTTTGTGACATACTAGGCACCTTCTTCCCCGCCAATTTGGTACTTTGTATCAAGACCCAAACAGTGTCAGAAATTTATCGTACCTAAAACACCATATGTTTCAGCATGATCCCCCCCCCCCCCCGATAAAATGCTTGTCCGTATCCGCCCCGTGGGTGAAAGTAAGTCATTTTCAAATGACTGAAATTAAACTATGTTTCCATAACTATCCAGAACCTAACAAAATTTCTCTAACTAACCACACAGGCTTAAAATTCAATAATTAAAAAAATAAATAAATAAACATCATTAAAAAAAAATACATACTACGCAGTGACAAAGAAGAAATAGTACCATTTGGTCCCGTGAAAATGTTTGAGTAAAAGTCTTCATCAGTTACACCTAAAGGAACTAATGAAAATATTGTTTAATAACATATTATTACAAAACAGCACTCATTTCATTAATTTCACTTTAGTCACGTAACAATGTAACATAAACTAGATTACTCAGTATGTTATCTATCTGCTAATATAAGATTTAATTTTTAATCACTCATTTTTGCAACACCATCTTTTGAAATGAAATGTAAAAATATTGGATGTGATGCTACAAATTTAATGCTTAGTTTTCAATTGTTGATATTCGATCTGAAAGCACTGTCCGCCTCTGAGAAGTTGAGCTATGGCCTTGAGCAAGTCCATTTCTTTCAAGGGAGAGCAATCAGTAAGAAGAGGAATTGTTAGGCACAGAGTTGGGCTACCATTAAGCCTTTTGAACTTCAGCCATGTTTCCTCACCCCGTTTCAACAAATGGAATCGTTTAATCGGCTGGCCAGCGGAGCTCAACTCGCCAGAGGCGGACAGTACTGCATTAAAGCAGTACTGCAGAACAATGTTTTATTTGTCTTTTACATACTCCTCTCATTCTCCATTTCTGAACTAAACAAGTTTAGCTCATTTATAAAACATGTTAGGAGATTATTTATCTTCTCTACAAATTTAAGAGTAAAATTGAAATTAATGATGATTGAAGAATAATAAATTACACCACTTTGCAAATTTTAAAGTTTCATTATTTTTCTTATGACTCCCCAGCAAAGAGAAACTAAAAGAATTTCAAGGAGAAAACAGCTATACGTATAGAAAATATACATTCCCTTCCAAAAAGTTCTGATTGCCAGATCATTAAAATGCTTCTAGTAAGACAGTTGTTCAAAAAACAATGCAGCTTAGTTCAGAAAACAAAATTGAGAAAATTAATAATAAACGAAGAAACTTGATCGAGTGCATTTCAGTTAAATAAAAGTATAAACCTTTAACACTTTCATGTTTTCATTAAGACACAAGAACTGGCTATACAAAAATGTTGGTTATAATCTACAAGGAAAAATTTTGAATAAGAGACCACTTATGTAGCCGATCATTGAGTGATCGATTAGACAGGGCGGGCAAAAGACATAAAGCAGGGGTAGACAGTCAAAGGAAACAAATTTTCTAAAGAAACATGGTTTGTACACAAGATTGTAAACTTTTTTTAATTAGCATTCAAAGACTTTTTAAAAAATAAAATGTGCTTCTTCAAGGACTAGTCAGGACTATTTAAAAGCGTGAACTTCATAACAACAATAAAATAATAAGTGCTGATTCAGTTTCAGTTCATATGAAAGTTTCAGCATTAAACAAAACTCTTTACACCAAACTATAAAAGCTTCAATGAAAAAAAAAAAAAAAAAATTCATTTCAAAAATTTTGCACTATTAGAAAACATGTATGTTGAAATATTTTTCAAAAAAGTGTTTGCTTCATAAAAGACATGTTTTTGAGTCGTTAATGATCACAAAAGTTTGGCATCTAATACATAGTTTTTATTCATATGCGATTCAAGAGGGCCACTATTTGAAGCAGTTGATTCAGTAAATAACGGCGTTGATAGCTGTAGTCGATCATACAATAACTTTAGAGTCAAGTTTAAAAATAAAGAAACGGTTAAAATGGAAAATAACATAAGCAAATTAAAGGTAGCAAATGTTAGAATAGGTCCCAACTTTTAAAATAATAGAAAAATTCAGAAGATGTAAAAGGATTGAAATTTCAAACCTTGCATGACATTATTAGCGAAGTACTACGAACTTGCTTTTGGCAAACTTCCAAAACTGAGATTTTTAGCAAATGAGTTTTTAATTGCAAAAATTCAGTTAAGTGAAACAGAAAAAAACGTACATTCCTTCAGTGCACTAAATTTGACACTGATTTTTTAAAAGAAAAAAAAGTTTCCCAAAATTATTGGATTTTACAGAATTAAATTGAACTTTCCAAGTATGCAAATAAAACCGGAAAAACTGCAAAAAATGGCGGCTAAAAAAAAAAGACTTTTTAATAAACTTTTCAAAAACAACAACAAAATTCAAGGATGAAAGACACATTTCAAACTAAGTTTCCAATCACTTGAAAATAAAACTCTTTAACTCAAACAGTTTACAGGTTTTTTTTTTTTTAAATGAACGAACCATGAGAAATGTGCATAATTTTATCAAAAGCTGTACGGAATTTCTACTGATTCCACCGTTGTTCGCAGATACCTTTATATTATGAAGCAAAAAACTGCATACATTTTGCACAATTTCTGCACACTCCTAAAAACTAAAGTAGTAAATCTGATCTTCCCACAAACGAAGATTTTTCGGCTCAAAACTCAACGTTTTCGCACGAAAAATATGTGATGTTTACACAAAATCGCTAATAATTCAAGGATATGTGTCGCCAAATGTCCAGCATGATGCATTAGCGATTTTGCAAAAGCATTATAATGATTTTTTTGTGCAAAAATGTCGAGCTTTTAGCCAAACACGCGTCATTTGCAGAATCTGAGAGATTCTTTTATAATTTAAAGAAATCTGCCGACAGAGTCCGACTGTGAAAATCTTGGATCAAGGCAGGGCAGACTCGTCATTTAGGGGTCAATTGCCCCTTCCCTGGCTTTGAAAAAATATCGTTTTCATAAATATGTGGGCTTGGCTTTTATTGTTTCGATAAAATTTACAGCGCATAAAAACTCTTTGACCCCCCCCCCCCCCTGCAAATGTTCCAAATGACGGGCCTGGACCAGGGCCTGAGTTTCCGTTCAGCAATCACCCCTTCCCCCTCCTCCCTACCTCAACTTCTGGATTGTCCGTTCGATTTGTTATTTATTTATTCAATCTTTAAGTAACAAGGACCTAGCCCCGTGTAATACTTGGGCCCTGTCTGTTGAAATTACTTCAGGATTTCTGCAGAAGTACTTTCTTTAATATCTAGGATTTCATTCAAGAATTCTGCAGAAAATGAGTCATCTTTGCCTCTCCGCCCCCCGCTTTGTGCCTCTTCTCACCCTGGTAGACCGATAGCTCAATGATCAATTATGTAAGTGCTCTCTTTTTTGGCAAAAATTTTCTCAGAAGAAGATAAACATTTTTTAGCATTTGGCAAAACCAGCCCTTACTCTATAAACTTTGTTATGTGGTTACTAGTATACCAAACGCTATTATGAGTACCTAAAAAATTGTAAGTATAAAATAATTTGAGACAATTGAATACTTAAGCACATAATCAGAGAGGATAAACACAGAAACGAAACTTACTCGGAGTATTGCTGGACATATCAACTTCCATTAGTAAGCAATTGCACTCAATTCTTAGTTTGCGATTTTCTTCTCGCAATAATTTCAGTTCTTCTGCCTATCAATAGATGATATGAAAACTAAATAAAATTCAGACACAAAAGACGAAAAAAATCTGTTATATAGACCAGGGGGGTCTCAACCTTTTAAAGCTATGCGCCCACTTTGAGAATCAATGTAGGGCCACGCCTCCTCCCCGCCCCGTTATTTTCACTACCATTTGTAGTCAAGGTCCATGATCTAAAATCAAGTGCTTATGCAATGTGGTCAATGCAAGTAGAATAACTGGAAAATCAGAACTTGCAGCTGAATCTGGTTATTAATAAAAATACAGATGAGTTTTTCTAAACAATTAAAAATTACTTCAAGTAATTTTATTTTGAATCTATTACTATTAGAACACAAGAAATCGAAGAATTAAATACAAATTTCAAGTAATTTAAAATCTAGGTGAAGTTGGTATAATACTAGTGAATTTTACAATTTCAATGGGAGGACTACCACTATTTCCCCTTGATTAGGTTGCAACTGTGATAAAAGGCATTTAAGGTTACTTTCAATGCCTTTCTCGATATTTTGACTTGATGTATGCTAATGCAGTAAATCCAGTTTTTCATGAAGACATATGAATGAAAACTGCAAAAAAGCGAAAACGATGAAAATATATGCATGTGATCCCCAAATTTAACAAAATATTATCGGAAGTTTTACTTTTTACATTTATGTTCATACAGATTCAAGCCTCCCTTGAAATTATTCTACGCCGTTCTAGGGGGCGCGCTTTCCAGGTTGAAAACCCCTGATGTAGACCAAAGTGATGCTTACATAAGAAAATGAACTTTTCTTTAAACGCTGCTCATTTATTTCTTGTTCCATCCTATTAACTTCTGACAACAGTTGAGAGCAAATAACTTTGTCTTTTTCAAGTTCATCTTCAATTATGCTTAAGGAAGTCTTTTGATGCAACTTTAGAGCTGTAATATGAAATAGTCAACAAAACCAAAGAATACACATTAATAGTTACATAAATTGTTATTTACTCCGAAAGTGAATACATGCTTCAGGTATACACATGCAAGTTAATACATACAAGCAAGCTCAAACATACATACAAGTACGCTATTTGAAAAAATATGTATTTCACAACATTAAGAAACATTTGGCATAGCTGTTCTAAAACATACCAGAAATGAGAGGAATTAATGTAAGCAATGAATTATTAATTAATATTGATGAATATTTTTTTCCATGTCATGAAATTAAGAATTAGCACACTAATTATTGTACTAACAGAAATTTAAATTCAAGTAATGACCACAGAATGCCCTTTCATTTATTACTAGCATAGTTTCAGAAAAAAAAGTACTGTTAATAATGTAGAGGGCGATCTATCATTCTAGTTAACTAGCTATTCAATAGATGGCGCTACATAAACTACATGTAAAGACAATTCCTTTTAGTGGAGACATCTACTGAGCAACTAGATAACTAAGGCAGTAGATCGCCTGATACTTTAATAACAAAGTGCTACCCATCATCATCTCTATCGCCCTACATACACGAACATCAGAAAAAAAAATGTTACACGTAATTAATATAGAACTGTTCAACGTCATATAGATCCGAAAATAAAAACTATCGAAGTTAAAATGACATTGAAATAAAAAATGGGAGGAGGGGATGCCCCTTCCTTCTTACTGACAAATGTTCACTCAGCTTCCATTATACACAAAAAAAAAAATTTTAGTTTTAATTTAACCTCAGAAGACATTTTTGAGTTTAGAACATGCTAATTAATTTTCAGTAGCTTCTCTTTGGAATGAAAACGTAAATTACTCAGTCAATCAAGAAAATAATAATTACATAAAGAGATGAAAAATAAAATGAACGAACAAATAAATAACTTTGCGCTAAAAAGTAAATATAAAATCAACAACTTTATAAAGGCAAAATAAACTATTTAAATGTTTTCAAAACAATAATACTTTAATTTATTTTCATATGAACGGTAGACATGAAGGGGTTTTACTAAAGGAATCTAGGATTCAACATTTATTTTGGCCCCTATTTGTAACCCTATTAATTGAAAAAATATCCTTTCAGTCTTGTTGTTACTATTTTCTGACATTCACAGCAGAATCAAGACAGGGCCGTAACCAGAAAATAATTTCAGGCTTTAAAACTTTCATGCGGATTTTTGCGGAAGGTAGTACATTATTGAAAACCAGCCTTGACTCACTAAAAGCGTTTTATGCAACTAATATACATATGAAAGACATTTGAGTTTTGGAACAATATTTTTTGGGAATTTTTAAATATTAACGAACATTTAAATGTCAAACCGAACTTTTCGAGGGAGGGGCGGTGTTGAGCTCTAAGACCCCCCCCCCCCTCCCCTTGTATACAGCTTTGAATCAAGAGCGTGAAATTTCTGTCCTGGAAACTTAAAAAAGATAATAGAAAAATTTAAAATAGCGTTAAGCATGAAATGTTTGATATTCACACGGTTGAATGACGTGATGAATATGTCTCGGCGAATTTGCTGGAAATGGATATAATCGGATTTTGTTTTATGTCTTAGGGCCAAAATTGAGTAAAAAATAAAAAATCGAAAATGATCGAATCAGGGTCGTCAATTTTTCAATGGGGGGGGGGGGAGATAGAGAGAGAAAATCAACATTACAACTGCAACAAGGCTTCATAAAATGGAAAATGAAAACTAAGTTTATAAAGACTTTTTAATAATGTACGCATTTTGTAAATTCTTGGTTTTTGACACTAAAATGCGTTCCTGGAAACGAGAGATGGAGATGATTGAAAAATCGATGTACTTCAAAAATAAAAAAAATGTTAATGAGTAAAAGAAATTACCTTCTACGTATTCTTGAGACAGTTGATAACCATACACAGGACGCCGTTCAGAATCTGTATTAAGTACGCGCTGAAAATCTTTATCATACAAATGGGCTGGATCTTGAAAAGGTTTGGAAATGCCATGGTTAATAGACTTAATAAATTTATTTCTTTCAGTACTTTCAGAATTTGGCTGAATTTTACTAGGAAACACATACACTTTGGAATCACGTGGCTGACTAGACGCAGTAGAACAAGAGATGTGTTCAGGGGAAAGTGGCGTAGAAAACTTTGATTGTTGATTTGGTACAGACTGTGGCCTTTGAAGTCTTAGAGCAGTAAATGTGGCACCTTGAGCTCCAACAGAAATCTGAACGTGAGATCCAAAGTCGCGAAAATTGCAAGGATCCTGGATGTTAGTAGGAATGGTTGATATTTCAATAGGCGACTGATCTGAAGATTGGGGTTGGAGCTGAAAGTTTAGCGAGGTTGTATGTCGACCGGGTTTCGAAGAATGAGAGGCGGTGGCACAAACAGTATTGTTAACTACATTAATCTGCTGCTGCTGAAATGGGAATGATGGTGTGATGCTTAACTCCACAGCATGTCTTTTGGATTGCTTCGTGCTCGGAATAGAGGACAGTTCAGCTTTTGGCATCATAGGCGATTCGATAGTATGTTCTTTTGTAGTAGAAAACATCATACGATTTTGATAGTCTTGGCTACTAAAAACCTGGGGCGAAGTTGAATGACTAGATTGATTTTGCTTATACATATCCACAAAAGGCTTCTCGTGATTGGCTATGACTGGAGCCGAGTGAATATCAGTCTTAAAAGGCACTTTGAGATTGGAAATGTAAGGGTAATGAGGAACACCAGCATGGCTTTTACTCCGACCAGAGAGTAGCTCACTTTGCTGACGCTCATATAAGGCTGATGATTCGTTAGGCATCTTGTTGCTTTGATTAAATAAATCAGTAGTAACTGGAACAAAAGAAGGGGAATTTTGTTGATGAATTGATGTCTTTAGAGTGTCACTTTTTCTGTGATTACTTTTGGTGTCAGAAGAATAGACGTCGGTGAAAGGTTGACTTTGGTGAAAATGGTTTTGACTTTCTTGTTGAAGTAGTTTGACGCATTTATCGTATTCTTTTGCATACTGAAATTAAGAAAAAGAATGGATAAAGATTTTGATCTCACTTTTTTGATATTACTAAAAAGAAAAAAGGTTAGTTTCAGATTGTCAATAAATTGTGTGTCCTTGCCTTAAAAAAAAGGCCATAAGCAAATTTCTGGGTAGCAATTAATTTTATTATATTCAGTCTTCAAAATTCTTTTTGAATGAGTTTATTAGAAGGCAGTGCAACTCGTTAACCACAAAGCAAGTTCGCGAGATAGTTTGGTTCTGGTGGTTTATGCGTCCGTCCCTCTTCGTGGTATGGTCCTTCCACCCTTGCAGATGCTTTTTATTTTTATTTTATTAATGTTATTTCTATTTATCTTTTGAAGGACAGAAATGTAACAGAAATAAACAAAATCAATACATGATCCCACTGGAATCTCCTCTTAACTCTCTCCAACAAAAAAGAAAAAAACCCCAAGTGTTTTTGTTTTATTTAAAAAAAAAAAAGAAAATCAGGATCATTTCCTAAAACTAATAACTTTTATAAACCTTTAACTTTTAATAACTTTTTTTAACTTTTAATAACTTTTATAAAACTAATCAGTACATTTTTAAAGGAAAAGACGGTGGAATTTAAAGACGAAATAAATTTAATTTTCGTCCAGATAAATTTCAACAGAATATTTCTGTACACAAAAAATCAGTGCAGTGAAAGAATTTTATCTTTGGCGGAAAGAATAAATTAGGAAATACATGAAGATCATTCAAGTGCGCAAGGAAAAATAGTAAGGGAGACAAATGCACAGCGAGAGAGCGGGATTTAAAAGTTTTCGTTCAAAAGATCGGACCACAAATCGGTCGGAGTTCCCTTCGCTCACTGATCGGCTGGATTACAGTAACGTGGTGGCTTGGCGATTTTGGCCATAAGTAATATGGTTGGCGACTATTTGTTTCCATTTTAATACTGTTAATGTAATTTATTGTATTTTTTGTTTATTTGGCGAAATATTTTAAATTGCAAAGATTTTTTCAGGTTTTTAAAGAGTGTTTAGTCATCGTTAGTTGAAGAATGTTTATTTTACATCGGGAGGGGGTGGGGAGTGAGTTGTTTTCGCTTATTCAGGGAACCGTTTTTACCTTTATCGTTTTATTAAATAATATCCTTTCGATTGTTTTATTCATACGGGTGACGTTGCAGCGGGATTTCCCGTTTGTTCTAGATGAGTATTTAGTTTTTTACTCTAAATATCTGGGGATGCTTTTTATCCTTTGAGTATGGCTGAAGGATCAAACTATCAAGTACGGGAGAAAGAACAGTTAATAAAACAACTACTCAGTGGGCATTAGATAAATCAAGTTGTAATAAATATACGCGTTCTGCCACCAAGCAGCTTAAAACATTTTCTTTTTACTTATTTTTTTCAACAAAACGGTTCAAAAACTTGATAGTTTATTGAAATTTTTTAACTTTTCAATTTTCAAAGTTTGAACAGAACAACGTCTGTCGGGTTCTCTAGTCTTATATATTTTTTATAAAAAATAAAAAACTTGGATTAAATGGCTACTAATAATTTTAAAATAAATTTAAATCATAAGCTGCTCCTAAATTCGCCTGCTGACCACAGGCTGTCCCTAATATTTTTTAATTTTCATGTCCAGTTAACATTATGTGATTTTATTATTATTAATATAAAAATTGGCTGACAGAAAGTGCATGAAAGTTTGAAATTATTTTTGGAAAATTAGGAAAGAGGACAAAAATCGGCTCTCAGAAATAAACTATTAACTATTTCTACAGAAAGATAGGGACAGAAACTCCTCACCAACCATACGAATGCATGCAAGTGCTTCTCGCGGGACAGGAAGGTGAGTCTCTACTCTCTAGTTTCGCAGGCCGAGTCCCGGCTACAGAGCCGACACTACGCCCCAGTCAAGGGGTTTACCTGCGATGAAACCAAACAATTTTCCCCGCCTGGCCGCCGGGTAGTGGGTATAGACCTACCACCGTTGCGGACGGATTTCTACAGTAAAAAAAAAAAAAAGTGACGGAAGAATAGGTAGTTTTAAATATAATTATTATGATCATAAATCGGCCAGAGCCGATTAATCGGCCGATTTTCAGCAGCCGATTTATCGTCAATCGGTGACCGCCCAATTTGCTTATCAGTGATGCATCCCTAATTTGCATAACAGATGTCACTTTTCGAAGTGCAAAATTTCACGATTGTACCTATCTTCTTTCTTGGGGCGCTATTTTCAATGTTGCGAGTGTATGTTGAAAATACTTTTAATTTTTTGAAAAAAAAATAAATAAATAAATTAAATAAATAAATAAACAACGCTAAAATTCGAAATACCTATATCAAAACCTACCCTATTTTCATTCAAGTAAAATCTTTTTTCTCCTACTTTTTTTTTTTTTCAACCTAGAATGTTTTGACACTCGTGTATACGTTTAAGTTTGGCTCGCATGAGACAAGATATTAGGTTGATAAAAAAGAGAAGCAATTAAAGCAAATCAGTTAAAAACATACCAGAAAGACATAATTTCTAAGCGTATCCTCTGGCAAGTCAGGAAACATTTGCTTCATTTCCAGGAACAAATGCATATTAGCAATGTCCCTACATGCCATTGTCATTTACAATAACTTTGCACATAGTCGATACTGCCCATTAGAACCTGAAAAAAAAAAAAATACATTAGATTATAGAATTTAAACAAGTACACAAAAAAAAGAAAAGAAAAAGAGAAAATGAATATAATTTTGGGAGAAATTCCAGAGTTAGTATTACTTTTCCTTCAGGTAAATTTTAATCACATGTTTTTTTTCTTCATAATTAAAATGTTCTCTTCCATTTTCTTTCTTTCATCAAGACATTATTGGGTAATTGGGCAACAAACTCATCGGAAAATTTAAAATTCATATTTTATTTGTTAGTTAAACTCATCACAATAATTAAGCATATTAATTATTAGCAAAGTAATTAACTCGCAGGTTTTGCAGAGTATCTAGTTTTATGCTTACAAATAACGCACGTCAAGGAATTCAGAATTGCAAAAAATTGTAGTACAAACTAAACTGCAATGAAAAAATTTCCAAAACCAAAAAAAAAAAAAAAATTCAGAAAAATCTGATGTGGACATTACACGACTTTCTTTTACCTCTATCAAATGGTCCATGTTTAAAAAAAAAAAAAAAAAAAAAAAAAAAAGGTGCGTGCATTTAGGTACGCTCAATTAGAGAAAAGGGAAAAGACAAAATATGGCTACTTTACCCTAACAGTACCTAGGAGTAAGCAAGGAAACATTTTAAATATTTGTCGATGCCCAAATAAGCGTTTTACAGAGATTAATTTTCCCCAATATCAACAATTTTAACGTGATTCAATGGACACCGCTCTAAATATCGACAATAGCGCCAAATTGAAACCAGATTCGAAAAAAATAAATAATAATAACAATAATCGCCGAATTTGTCGCCAACTTGGCGTTTCACCGCCAATCAGTTGAGTTCCATACATCATTTCATCACACAAAATTAAAGTGTTCCTAATTTCATGTGATTTAATAGTTCAAGATGGATATTATTTATACTGGTAAGTGCTTTTTTTCCTAATTTAATTCATCTATCTGATAATTAAACAGTATTTTTAAAAAAAATTAAGATGAACAAAGGATTGTTTGCACATTTAAAACTTTCAAGTGATGGTAATGACTTGTACTCATTTGTAAGCCTGCTAAATTTTCTGTCAGAGCATTTTTTAAGGAATTTTTACTAGGCGACACAAGCTTTATCATAAAATCTGTAACATTCCCTATAATTTTCCTTTTTTTTCAACAAACGTGTGCATATATCGTCGCCTCAAAGTAGTATTTCTGTAAGTACTTTTTGTTCTGAGGTGACTCCATGGGACTTCTGATTTAAGAGGAAGCCGATATGAACCTAACGTAAGTATAATATTAACTCCGAAGTAAAGGGGGTCCGGGGGTTTCTCCCCCGGAAAATTTTCGAATTCGTAGTCTTAAAAATGCATTTTAGACGATCTTTGGTAATGTTAGGGGAGGAGGTTTGATGGCGCTCACTTGTCTATTTTTCGAAATTATAGCTCTAAGAATGCAGTTTTAGACGCTCTTTTTGATGATGTTAGAGGGAGGAGAGATTTGAGGGCCCATCCAAGATAGTTTTTCTGATTTGGAATCTTTGAAATGCATTTAACTGTCTTTCGTAATATTAAGCGCTCAGGTGCTACTCCCGCCCCCCCCCCCCGCCCATTTTTCGAAATTGAAACTTTAAAAACGCAAACATTATGTCGAATAATGTTCAGAAGAGAAACGTTCAAGGGATTCTCTGGCGGATTTTTTTTTTGCAATTGTAGTGCTAAAAACGCAGTTTAATACGATCTTTTCGTGATTTTACGTGGAGGAGAGATTCAAGGGCCCGCACCAAGAATTTTTTTTAATTTGCAGTCTTAAAGATGCATTCTAATTATCTTTTATAATGATAGGGCAAAAGAGGTTTGGAGCGATCCCCAGGAAATTGTTTGAAATTGTAAAATTGTAGCTCTAAAAAGGCTGTTTTAGACGATTTTTGGTGATGTTAAGGGGAGGAGAGATGAAAAAGTCCTTCCCAAGGAAATTTTTCTAATTTATAGACTTAAAAACGCATTCTAGACTATCTTTGGTAAGGTTAGAGGTTGAAGAGGTTCTGAGGTCTACTCCCAAATTTTTAACAAATTGCAAATTTAGGCAATCCACTGGGGTGCTCACCCCCCCCCCCCTAAGAGCAAGGATGCACCCCTTAAATATCGTGAAGACCTCTACAAAAGTAAGAGCCCCCCCCCCCAATGAGAAAAATATCCGTCAAAACACAAACACCCCCTAAAAAACTTCAATGGCGCAATCTGCGTTTATGACCCTCCCCACCTTGGTGGGCACCACTGCAATCCATGATTCATGAGCAGATTTTAGAGGACCATCAATTTTTTGAAATTGAGCTCCAAAAACGTAGATCTTGAAGAATTTCAATGATGTTAGAGAGCGAGGAGTTCTTCCCCGGAAACATTTTGAAACTCAAGCGCCTAAAACAAAATTTAGGCTGATCTTGAACGATATTGGCGAAAATGAGAGGCGGGGGGGGGGGGGGGGGGGGACCCTCCCCTTGAAACTTTTACAAGTTCTTTTTTAAAACGCAGTTTTTAGACGATCTTTGGAAATATTAACAAGAGAAGTGGTTTGGAGGGTCCCAGATTGAAAAGGGAATGAAGAATAACTACATAGCACTCACAGCATAAAGCCAGTTTTGCAGGGCCCTATTTCCCAATAGGCAGAGTAGGCAGCTGCATAGGGCGGCAAAATTTTCTGGTGCGGCAAATTTTGCTTTAACCACACATTTTTAAAATTAATTTTTTATTCTTGAAAGTAAAATATTTGCATCCTTTTATTTTCCACTGAGACCAATTTTCTTGAAATTTAATAATGATTACTTTCACACACCTAATGAAAATTGTTATTATTATTTTTTTAATTTTTAAACGTGATATATTTTTTTCAAGTGACAGTTTTCAAAAGCGGAAACTTTGGACTCTTTGCAATGTAATCCAGTAACAATTACTAATGAAATACTAAGTGAGTGAACGTAATAACAGAGGAAATTATTCAAATCGTTGATTTGTAGATGAAAAAAAAAAAAAAAAAAAAACAATTGTAAAGATGCTGTTATAAAAAAAGATGACAACTGGTAAAATGGTTAACACACAAGACATTAAAGTTTAGTGCTCGTCAAAGATTCAGCTATATAGATGTTAAATATTTAAGCTAGAGTTTTGACATCAAAACACAGTTGCGATCACAAGAGCACTAATACGTAACGTTTTTTAAAAACAAACAGAATTAATTAGGAAAGTCATCGTTTTTTTCTCCCTATTCTTTTTTTTTCTCTAAAATCAAAAAGTCTTTTTAAGCAAACGATGACAAATAATGAAACAACAAAGAAGTTTGTTAATTAATTCCGAAAATAAAGATGCTGAGTTATGTGAAACATATTAACATGCTTAGCATTCGAGAAAAATCTCGCTTTCTGTTTACTTCCCCATTTTCTATCATTATATTTTCCCATATAGGTTTAACTCATGTCTGTATCATTTTTCAGTATTTCATTTGCGTTTTCAATATAAGTAAATGTTTTAAAACTTCAAAGAATGAAAGAAAACATGTTTTATGAAACTATATTACCATGAAAAAATAATAACCATGCTCTATTAATTGTTAATAAATATACATATTGTGAATATTATTGAAATGGGTCTTATATGAATCGTTTAATAACCTACCCAAGAGCAGTACTTGAGCCATGAACGATGTACAAAATTGAATAATATAAACAGAGGCGCGTCGAACTAAAATTTTTGGGGGGGAGGAAAACTTTAATTTTACCGATTTCTATGTTGCAAAACAGTTGACTCGCGATACAACGCGATTCAACTTACGCGAAACGGCTATAACGCGAATTTTTCACGAGTAGCAAATTTTAGGGCTAATGCGAATTTATCACCCGCAACACGCAACTGAAGATTGGTATCGTGAATGGACTTCAATCCTTTGTTATCACTGAAGTGCGGAAGTTCAAACAACGTACTAAGTCGATTCATCGCTTTGCTAGTGGAAACAAATAACCACTCGGTATTTTCCACTCTAAGTGAGAAAGTTAATTTAACATAGTAGTATCTGTATGCTGTTTCAGCTTAAGCTAGTTAAGAGAAAGTTTGTTAAAATTTAAGAAAAAGTGAAGCCTTTGATATGCCGGACAACATTGATATTAACGGAGGAGCTTCCTTCACAGCACCAACCATCATCATCTTCAGTTTTTTAGTTACAATAATTATTATTTTACCTATTGTAGAGTAGTGCAATTGTGATGCATTTCGTTTTTATTATTTTTTCATACTGTACATACTTTGGCTCACTCTCCCATTGCTCATTGATTTTGTGCATCATAACAGATAAGTATTTTATATTAAAGTTTTATTTATTTATTCAGTTCAGTATTAATTCAGTTGATAAACGTTGTCATATACTTAAGGAATGGCAAAAAGCAGTCTGAAGGGTGTTTACAAGTGTCTAAAATATTTGTTTATTTTTATCAAAGAGTCGTATACATACCCTTTTTCACAACGCGAAATTCCAACTTACGCGAGGGCTCCTGGAACGCATCCCTCGTGTAAGTCGGGACTCGACTGTATTATCTCCAAATTTGCCGAATCGTCAGCAAAATTTGAGGAACACGGAATTTTTGGGGAAATTACTCTGACATCCTTATGGGGCGCCCCTGAATGTGAAACGTCATCATTTCTTAATAAGCTTGACAGTTTAAATTTATAGAACCCTTTTTTTTCCGTGTTTTTGAGTGAAAGATTTTTTTTCTTTTAGGGGGGAGGGGCGGCAAATTTCAAATCTGCCTTGGGCTGGCATGGAGCAAAATTCGGCCCTGCAGTTCTGTTAATATTTCTAAAACATATGATCAGGGCCGCAAGCAAGTAGCTAGAATTTTGTCAAGGGGGCGGGCGGCGGGGGGGGTCCAAGACGGAATGAACTTTAAAAATGAGGGAATACTGAATAAGAAGCTTTAGCTGTTAATTATATTAATTAGTACTATTTCAATTAAAACTACAGTTGTTAATGCATGATAAATAGCTTCAAATTATTTAGCTAATCAAAAATTTAAGGCATTAATAAAAGGTAATTAATCAAAAAAAAAATTTTAATCCCCTCTAGATAGTATGAAATGAAGTCTCCAAAAAGCGTCTCACATAAATTCCCGAATATGGGGGTGAAAAATTACCCGCTCATATTAACAGTTTTTATCGTTGGGAAATGCAGATTTTTCTGCTCTCTATGCAATTTTTTTCAATTCTCTAACTTAACTATGGTGGGAATTATTTGCGTTAAAAACACGAATTTTTCAAAGCTTCTCTGCACTTCAGGCACTTTGGGGTAGGTTATACTTTTCAAATAATTCGTTTCTTTCTTTCTTTTTTATTTCAATTTCTTAAAAGTATTTTATTTTGTTGTGATCCATAATCCTGCCTAAGAGTTGTGAGTTTCCGGGACACAGCGGACAAATTCGTGGCAGTTCGTGATTGTGAAAAAATTATATATTTCGCAATCACGAATTGCGATAGGACCCTACTCGTTGGGTTTCTTGTTTATTCAAATGGAACGGAAATGGTCCAGAAATTGGCACCCGTGGTGGTATTGGTGATTTTTTACAATTTTTAGCACGAGGCATATCCATAAAAAAAGAAATGGTAATTAGGTTCTGGTAATAAAGATTAAGATTTTTATGGCCGATATCCACCAGTACACTAAGCATAAAGATTATTTACAGCGTGTAACGTTAAGCATTTTAATTTCTTATCAAACTTAAAGATGAGTATTAGTAATCTGTAAATATTAAAGACGATTAGATGACGTTTCGCTGTTTAAGTTAATCTATATAGGCGTTTTCTAATGAAAAAAACATAATTTTACACACAAAAAAAACTTTTTTTTTTAAATATAAAGTTTGCTTGAGTTTTAAGGCCTGAAATAAATATGAATAAAATCAAACCGCAGAAGATTTGTAACTATGACGAAGAAAATTTCACTCTCTAAATAAATATTAAAAACAATGGCGTCACAGAAATCTGAAAAATCAGAGCGGCATCAGTTTTGTTGAAATGAGGATAAAAAGCTATTTGTGATTGCTCATGACAAACTACAGGATTACTGCAAACACAAGGAGTGTGCATAGTGACAATATGTTATTTATTCGATGCTATTTTTGTCTAAACGTATTATTTAGATGGAATACCAAAATAAGGTGTAAGGCACAAAATTGTAAAAATGAAACACATTTCAAAAAAATGCAATACAACTTACCTATCACTTTTGGAGTGCGTTGAATTTTTTCCCTCTGTATTTCGATTTTTTGAAAGATTTTTTCCCTAATTTGAGGAAGAAAAAGTTTGCTATGGACACCAATAATAGAAATGCGTTGTGCAACCTCAGAGACTCACAAGCGAGCCCCTGGCACCTTCTAAAAATGTTGTGCTGTCTACAATGGCTCCGCTGCGCTGCGGACAGCACCTTCCCTGATTATCCCAAGGTGTCACTTTCCTTTCACTATATGGCCCAGGGCCTTGATATGGCCTTCCCTCAAAACCATTCCTACAAATGAGAGTGGGACGATTTCGAGAAAGGTTTATAATGGCTACTCATCATTGTTGACGAATGAAACTTTCCCGAGGTTCCCTCTGGTGTTGCATGGCTTTCTCCCAGTCCTGGCTTTCTCTGATGCAGTCTGCCCTGCTGGTCTGCTTCCCTCAGGGGAGCAGATTGATCGGAGAAAGCTATGGGTGTTGGGAAAAAGATAAGCAAACCAGGGCCTGAAACCAAACTACTTCTGCTGTCCCAAGTCATGCAGTGTTCCAGTTCACAGGCGCGAAAAGCTTATCGGCTATCCTCAAGGGAAGCGCTAATGAGGTGGGGTGCTAATCGATTGTTTAATCTGTCGCCTAGTGCGAGGTGACCCTGAGTGGCCCGTCTACGGGCAAAGCCTTTCCACAAGGAAAAAAAGCTTTCTTTCGGCAAGTACGAGTCAGCGGTTTTAAAGAAAACGATGGGCTTCCTAAGGTTTTACAAAGATTTGAAAACCGTTTACAAAAATGAGTGAACCAATCTTGGATTTTCCTATGTCGCCCAGTGGTTTGATTTTGCATCTTCTAGGCGACAGAATTTTTTCACTACGCGACATTGGTGTCGCGTAGTCCCTATGTAAAAAAATGCTCTGTTTTCTGTATATAATAGCTGCACCTTTCTCATCATTAATAAGACGTATTATAGTCAGTTCACTCGAGTACAACATAGTAGTATTTGTTTTTACCCAAAGCTTTGGGTGCTTCAATGTTCAGAATTCTAAACTTTGGTATTGGGAAGTAAGCAATGCACTAAAACATCCTAGCTTGTACTTATCGAACCACTGTGCGTCCCGTCCATACAGTACATATGCACGTGCGGTTGAGCAGAAAAAAACAACTGAACATTCATTCGGGGGTGAGCAAAATGGAAATTTAGGCCGATAGTTGAGTGAAACATTTTTACAATACTTCCTTTATGTACTCATGCGTGTGTTTCTTTCTCTGTCACTTTTGCAGGAACGCTTTTGAATTCTAAAGTTACCTTGTTTTCGCCACACGTATACAGGTTAGTTATTTTGTTCCATTTATTCTTTAAGGCTCTCGGGGAAGGTAGCACGTTTTTGAGACCTTCCTTCGTGCTAAATAGAAAGGGCCTTGAGAATTAAGAGATTTGTCTTGCCCCTAACGAGGTATCAGTCCCTTGTTCACGTTTTTCATTTTATCTCCTTACATGTTGTGGGTTTTGTATTTTAGCATTTGTTTTTCTTGAATATGTCTGTATTGTTTTTGTTTCTCAGCTTTGCGCTGACAATACAGTACATTTCTGTGTTTATTCTTTCATTTTTATATGAATTTGTATTTAATGGATACAAAAAAAAAACAATGAAAGTTAGTTTTTTTCTTTTTCAACATTTCTACATTTATTTATTTATGCCCCCCCCCCCTCCTCCTCCCCCTCTCCCGAAAAAAAAAAATCTTCCCAAAAAGAGGGAACACTAAGAGTCGCAAAGGATTAAGCAGGCTCTGGAAGCGTTGACTTTTTTTTTTTTTTAAGGGTAAGAAAATGTTACGAAAACTAATTAGTTTCGGATACAGCAACTAACTGCTAGATGCTCAGAAATGTAGACTGTTCTAAAATAAAAATAAAATAAACGCTTCATCGTGTCATCACGATTATGTCTCCACCGCAAACAGGTGACGAGGACATTTACTGTTTGACAGTTGTGGTGCAGTCAACTTTGGCAAGGGTTGCCGCAATCGGATAGAAATCATTTATGCCAAATGTGTCAACTTTGGCGATTCAGAAAGCTACTTAGTTTCCCGTGGCGCGTGAGGTAAATGATGTAAGACAAGTGGAATCATGCCAAGGTTCTGACATAAATCTTGAACTCACTACGGTATTTGACATTTGCTGACATTTTCTTTGAAATTACTAGTCGTGTTTCAATAAAAAATCAAGAAATTAGCAGAAGTAAATTCCAGAGTAACAGAATCGAGCTTGCTTTTGCTAAACATCATAAACCCTCCCCTCCCCACCGGTTTTTTTTTTCTTTTTCTTTTTTTTTTCAATTTTATTTTCAAGGAATAAAATACATTCTACAATTATGTTAATTTAAAGTTAACTATCACTACACCAATATAAATTTCTTTTCATTGACTATAAACTTTTTTGAAGCGGGGGGGGGGGGGGGGAAGTCACTCTCGCAGTTGTACATGCTAGAGCCACTATAAAAAACACAAACCAACTGGCCAGAACATTAAAAATGAGCTGAGAACTGTTCAGAAATGCCGCCGAGAGCCAAGAAAGTTTTGTGTAACTTGTAGCAATTCAGGAAACTTTTTGACACAGATATTTGATTTTCACATGAAATTGATGAAAACTTGTGAAATCCCGTAACGTTGCCCGAAAATTATCAGTGACGTTTAGGAATTTTCTTACAGTGCATGCAGTGAGACAAGGATCTAGCATATTTGGAGTCTTCGTTGAGAGTTTTGAGCAACAACTAATACGTAATTAAAAAGCAACGCCCTTTTTTGTTTATTTTATTTTGCGTACTTAGATATGTTGCAGTTGATCTGTTGTTTATTTTTATTTCCAGGAGAAAGGAGCATTACATTAATCATTAGCATTCTTCTGAGGGGTTAGAGGAGTGAAAAGTTCAAAAGCACGAACATATGTAGCAAGGAAGGAGACTCATGAGGATATTCCATCCTAAAATATTTAAAGATCATCAAAAACGATCTTTTATTTCTGAATTTTTGTTCATTATTTTTTCCCTTATTTTTTGGTTTAAAAGTAGAGTATCATCCTCACTCATGAGACTCATGATCAAAACATTTTCACGTTGTAAAAATTAAAAAACAAAAAGTCTCGGAAACGTCGCATGTTGCATACAAGTCATACCGCAATCTTCCGATATTCTTTATATTACACTCGCAGATATAATTAAAATTAAAAATGAAATCAAGTACGCTTATAATATAGCCATTTATGTGTATTTATATTTCTGGGAATGCACTACCCCCATTGCTCATTACTACATCGTGAGTGTTCGTAAATGAGTGGCATAAATCACTATATCCCCCATTGACGACAAATAGATAAAAAGTTTTCTAAAAAGTCTATGCTGAATTGCATTCTTATATACAGGGTGTTCCGTTTTAACCTGCAAATATCTCTATTTTCGCAACCGTTAGTCCTAGACGCATACTTCCTATTCAAAAATGTTCAAAATCAGATGCAGAGTTAAGATATTGAAAGTTTGAAGCGAAAATAAAAATTAGTCAAACATTACAAAATTGAACTTTTCATACGGGCTCTAGGTCCCTTTATGTTTAGGGAAATCCATTGAAAAATATTACTAACACAAAAAACTTGACATTCGTGCGACCAAAACTCAAAAAGATTATCGAGTTCAAAGTTTTAAGGGACCATACATACGATGTGATTGGAACTTATCGCCCTTTCAGACAGGGTTGGCCAAATTGGACCCAAAGGGTTTTTTTGAAAAAAACCATTTAAAAAAACCCATTACTTAGCCCACTTTCGGGTTTTTTTTAATTTTCTGAGAAGTTTAAAAAAATTAATTAATTTAAATACTTTCACAATTTAAACTTCTTTTTTATTTGATCTTCACTACAGACAACGGACATAAAGAATTCATTTTGAACTTAAATGGTATTTCTTAACTTTTAACGGCATTAAAAAATACTTCAAAGATTAAACAAATATATATTTAACTTTTTTCTTTAACTGGTCAATAAATAACTCAAATTATCTTGACTAAGTCCTGTCATGTCTGATTTTCTCAATATTTGTAAATTGTACAGAGGAAACTCTAGCTAAAAGGCTTTCATGTGAATTATTTTCTGCAAACCAACGCGTCGCAAATCTCTAATAAACAAGGTATATTTTTTAGAAATTAACAGATTTTACAAATGGTCGGACAGAAAAGAGAATAAGATGTAGGGGAGACCGGGGTTAGTTGTTACACGGGGTAAGTTGTTACATTCGAATTTAAAAATAACCGCCAGGAGAAACTGACTTTCCTTGCAGTAGATGATAGCACTCACCTATCTGCATTCCCTGACAATCACTGAAGTGCTTGCAGTCAGTAGCATGGAGAGTGCTCAAGGAAAACGGTTTTTTGAGTCAGGAAGTAATTTTTCTTTCCGCTGTTATTTTTCTATTTGTGACGAAGCCGTTGCAGATAACGAATTTATTTCTGTACCACGTGAAAGCCTACATTTTTAAGTGCTAACATATTTAAAAGTTTTGTACAAAGATATAATACCAGTAATATGTGCCAAGAACTAAAATGGCGTCGTATGGGGCAAGTTGTTACAATTTTGTTGGGGCTAGTTGCTACAAGTAACAACTTGCCCCATGCAAGTTTTAATTTAATATTATGTTTTCTTTTTAAATGTGATATGGTGGGGGACTATAAAAACAAGACGGGCAAGGGCAAAATACCTAAAGAAACATACATGGATGTGGCTAAAAAAAGTAACTGCAGGTAGTTCATTACGAAAGGCAGCTGATGAATTTTATGACACTAGAGAGATTCTGCAGTAAGATGAAAAATGCTAGTGGTGGTAAGTAGTATTTCTGATCTGTTTTATTGCATGATTTAATTCATATAAAGTACTGTAATTGGAAGACAACAGTAATAATAGTAATAATTCTGATCTCTTTCATTCTATGATTAATTTATTGTTAATATGTATGATTGAATAAATAATAATTATAATTACAACAATGATAATAATAATAAATTATGTATTATTCCAGTGTAGGTTTTTCTCCAACGCTGCAGGCAGTGCAGAAGTAAAGACGGTTCGCAAGCGCAAACCATCGGTCAGCGCCACTTTAACAAATACACCAGTAAAAAATGTTTTGCAAGCCAAAGCTGGAAAACAAAAATCTGTGAAAAGCAAATTGTGTCTCATAGAGAAGAAATCAACAGACACAAAGGCAAAAAAAAAAAAAAGATGCGTCCAAACAGTGAGTTCTTCGGATAAAGATGATGAAGACTGGTTCTGCATAGAGTACTCTAAACAGTACTCAGAATACAAAAAAACAACTAAACGGCTTCAATGTCGTAATTTTGACACATGGACACATGACCGATGTGCTAAGTTTTTATAAATTATATGCTTGTGAAAGTTGTAATTCGCGGACAATGATAATGATAGTTTATTAGAATAAGTCATTAATGAAGTAAATTTGTAAAGCCAAAAAGTTTTTGATTTTTAATGTGGTTAAGAATTTTTAAAATTTAACAGAATAAACCAGAAAATGTGTAAAATTCATTTCATCACTAAAATATATCTCATGTAACAACTAACCCCATATACTGTAACAACATGCCCCATGCTGGGGTAAGTTGTTACAATCTACATCTATTCAAAAAACTTGAAATATTTTGGAGTAGTGGATTCTAATCCTTTTTAAAAAAATATGTTATGAATGTTAAACAATCTAGATGCATTTTAAAGTTTCACGCGTGTAAATTATTTAAATAGTTTAGCGTAAAAAAATATTGAAAAAAATTGTAACAAGTAACCCCGGTCTCCCCTACAGTATTTTCATTATCTTAAGAAAAAGTTTAATATTTCTTACACTGTATACAGAAATAAAAAAAACAGGCAACATAAAATTCAAAGAAATGTCTTGATTAAGCTGAAATTCAGTAAAAAGGGATTTAAACTAATTGAGGTTCTACAGTAGTTTTGCATAACAAAGTGAAATACAATAAAGTAAAATGCAAAAAAAAAAAAAAAAAAAAAAAATGTAGTAATTAAAAACGAACAAAAGATTCTATCACTCAAGCAGTAACTTTGCCTTATTGTTGGTAATCATGGAAACGAAAAAATCTGAAACTTCACCATTCTTGGGTTTCATCATCTTTTATACTTTTCTTCAGAAAACGCTGAATTTTCCAGCTTTTTTTACCCCAAAACAATTTTTGTGCTTTGTACATATGCTTACGCTACAATGCGCTACAAGTACCCCACATTTTCCCTAAAAAAAGACAAAAAAAAACACATTTCTTTTTAAAAAACCCAGCTTTAGTTGGGTTTTATTTAAAAAAAACCCCAAAAACCCTGCGTTCATGTGCTTTTTTTAAAAAATCCGGGTTTTTGCCAACCCTGCTTTCAGAAGAATGAAAGAATGAAAAATATAAAAGCAACAGTCTTTTTCATTGCTATTCAAAAATAAATGCAAATGTTATGCCATACGACGAAAAAAAATTTGCAAAACCTCGAATAATTTGAAAAACTCCTCTTTATGCACACATATAATTTCAAACCCTTGTTAACTGCTATATTTACCCCAAAATGTGTTGTTGACGGTGAGTGTAAAGTGGTGTAATCACAAAACGCTGCGTTTTATATCTCAGTGAATATTAGTCGCTTTGCGTTGGACTTAATTTTCAATAGAGATAACTTCCCTAAACATACGTAGGGGACCTAGGGACCGTATAAAAAATTAAATTTTGCATTTTTTGACCCATTTTCTTTTTGCTTCAAACTTTCAATATCTTAACTTTGCATCTGATTTTGAACATTTTTGCAATTAGAAGTATTGCATCTAGGACTTACGAAAGGTTGCGAAAATAGAGGTCCTGCAGGTGAAACCGGAATACCCTGTATAGGAGATGGCATAATAACAGAAAGTTTTTTCGTGTATATTTCTACACATCTTAGGGGTTAAAACGTAACTGTAAACTAAATTCATGTCAAAAAGGGTTGAAATCCACTGACGATTCACGAAAAATCAATTCATTTCTTTTGTCCCGGCTTGACACACGTTAATGACAATCATTGAATGGTTGAGAATAGTAAATATTCTGTTATCATTCGAAATCACAAAAAAAAAAAAAAAATAATAATAATAATAATAATAATAAAATAAAAATAAAGGCGTGAACTGTTCTCCCGAGATTTTGAGCTCTTAACTCTCTTTACCAATGGAATAAAAGCGAAGTTATATGTCGACAACGATTTAAAGGGCCAATGAAAACAAACGCGCCAGATAAACGATAGGAGAAAAAAATAAAAGGGCGCGCAAAAACAATAAATACGCCTCGCTCCGGATCAACTCATAGAGGCGTGGATCCATCTTCTCGCCAAGCTGAGGGACGGACGAAAATAACTCCCGATATTTTGGGCTAAAAGCAGCCCTTTTCTTTACACCTTTTCCGCGGAATGTGCAAAACATTTTCTATTTATTTATCTCAATATAAACCTTATCATGGTTTAATGACCGTAAAGGCAGAAGGGGATGAAATTAAGAAAAGGAAGTAGAGCAACAACGATGTGGATCCTCTTCTACAGCCACGGTGATTATTAAGGACGTTGGCTGAAGGACGCAATATACACCCCCGCCCACTGGAAAACTGCTCCGTTTCGGTTGGGGTTTTCTTGGCTTCTGTTGCTGGAAAGGTGAAAATTGGCCGACGATCTCACTCTTGCGCAGAGATTGCGCCTTAGTGAGGATTATTGAAATCGCGAGAGGCATATTACGACGAGAGTGGAAAGAATGGTGTTTTGGACTACGCAGCAACGCAAGCAACGAGATTTTATGATAAGCAACGTACAGTACAACCAGTGCCGGATCAGGCCCGACGAGAGACCATGTCAGCCTAGTCGGAAAACAGGGACGCGGGCATTGGGGGGGGGGGGCGACACTGACACACACACAAAAGGAAGGGGGAATGAAAAGAAGAAAGAAGGGGGAGGAGGAGACTCCGAATACGAGAAAACGTAAAGATTAGGTAAAATTTACTCTTTTGATATTTACTCTTATGGCAGGCACTTAAAGTTAACTGTTTTCTTGTAAGCAGTTTTGATTTTTTTTTTCTTTTTTCCCCACTTTTTTGTCTCCATTTTTTTACCTTTTCTTTTTTCCTCTTCCCCCCCCTTTTTTTGGGGGGGGGGCAGTGTCATAACTGACATGGGGCCCGCCTTGGCTCTCTGCGGCCTTGTGCCGGATCTAAAGGGGAGTAAGCCGGGGCCATTGCCCCGAGTAGAAACTTCTTTGGCGGAGGAGGGGGGAGGGCAACAAATTCATCCTACAGCCGTGTTTTTTTTTTTTTTTTTTCGTTGAAACTCGATGTAGAAACTTGAAAGAAATGGGTAAGGGCGGCAGTTTGATGAATCTCCTTCGGGGCCCATATGGTCGTTGAGGCCCTTCACAATTGCGATATGATAAATCCGGCACTGAGGGGTGTAGGAGGGGGGAGGGTGAGACGCTCAGTACATACTATAGGGGGGAAATATTGAACCTCTTGATAGTACAAATGACGGACCTGACAACACCCTCTGAAGTTAGCTTTTAGGCACGAATTCAGAGCGAGTCTTATGACACCCCTTCCTTCCCCCTTTAAGTGACCAAAAATAGATTAAGGCTGTTGTTGTTGGTTGTTTGTTTTGGGGGTTTATACTTCGAAAGGTTCGCCTCAGATCACCTATTTACCTATTCAAGTCCAAAATTATCCTTATAAACATTACCATTGATAAATTTATCTTCTACAGTCATTTAAGAAGTGCAATTCTCACAAAATGAAATTCTCTACTTATTCCTGCTGTAAAGTATTCAAGAATAACTAAGCAAAAGAATTTGCATTAACAAGAACTAATATACATTAAAAATTAAAAAAATCCTGATCCTAATTGCCGGTCTCACATTAAGATAAACTGTGCCGGAGTAAGCAAACATATAAAATTTGAATACAATTAAATTATTATTTAGATGACAAGAGAAACAAGGAAAAGGGAAGATAATCATACCTTCGCACCAAGTAAAATTTGCTGGTCTCAAAATAGAATTAAGAGAGAAAACTGATAATCCCTTTAAAAATCTTTCTTATATACTGAACATAGAATAGGGAAATTTAGAAGAGATAACACGTCTATGGTAAAAAGAAGAAGAAATTGAAAACGTAATAATGGAATACATGGGAGCATGGGACAGAAAATGAGCGGGGTTAAGATGACAAATCGCTTCGCAAGATTGGTTTCTCAACAATCTCGTGAAACGACGGAATAAAAGAGCTGGCGGATTGGCTTACGTTTTAACTCCCGTTTTAATGTAATCCCATGAACGAAATTCATAAACTTGCAATAATACCCAAGTTTAAATTAACTACCAACTGAGATTCAATATTGTAATGTTTTGAATCAATGTATCCTAAGATCTAAAGTGTGAAGCTGAAGATCTTGGTATACCATAGGTCTATCTTCCGGCTTCAGTTTGTCAGTATAGTGTCACCTCTATGTTAATTTCCTTTCTCTAGGTATTTCCGGCTTCAATTTCTAAGTATAGTGTCATCTCTATATTAATTTCCGTACTCATGGTACAATTTCCGTCTTCAATTTCTAAGTATAGCGTCATCTCTATGTTAATTTCCTTACTTTATATGCTAATAACAATGACATCGTTACCAATCGCGTGAATTAAAATTTAGAATCATAGTTAAAATTTAGTAAAAAAAAGCTTATACAATTCCAGCTCTCTATAACTTGGAAGTTTCAAACGATCTCCAACAGATGCGGAAAACTTCGCTCTATCTTTTAGTACAACTTTATACTTTAAACCGGCGATTCTCAACCGTTGGTACGGTGGATTGGCACTGGTCCGCAGAAAAATTTAGCCGTACTTAGAGATTTTTGCTCGCTCAAGCTAAAAATAACCTTCCATACTCCAAAGAAAAAAAAAAAGAAAGATGGAAAGAAAGAAAACATCATAAGAGTGATAATAATACTCTACATGACATCTTTTACGTGAGTTTTGTGAATATATTTTTTTAATTGTCTATGATTTTTCAGCGGTGATTATTATTTACGTATATTTTTTTGTAACAGTCCTTTAATGCCTATAGTTGGGGTAAACCTAACCCGGCAGCATCATAATGGAGCGATTAGGATTTGCGTAGCCTTCACGTTGTTGCCAGGTTAGGTTTGCCCCAACTATAGAAAAAAAATAAAGCCATTTAAAAAATTATAATGACATACATTTGTTTTGAAATGTCAAACAAAAATTTTCATATTTAGTCATATCAAATGATTGTTTACCATAACCCACAACTGTTACGTAGGAAAATTGTTCATTTTATCTCGTTCTTCATCATGCCGGACAGCACACAACTCTCTGGAAATGAAAAGGGGCAAAGTATTGCTTAGGCCTGGTTCCATGGGTAGGCAACCTAGGCGGCCGCCTAGGACGACAGATTTTAGGGGTGGCAAATTTCGAGATTGAAACTTTTTTATTTTTAAATATGAATATCTGTTTCAGCGTCATAAGATTCACTGCTTCAATGCTAAAAAAAAAATAGTTTGTGTACCAGTGCTTGGATATGCAAAACATATTTCGGAATTTAACAATAAATTCAATTTAATTTTAGAGGCGGCAAATTGCGTGATTTAAAAGTCTTTTAAAAATATTAATATACAGGGTATTTCTGAACTCTTGGGCAAAACTTTAAAGGAGACTAGTACACATCTGGACACGCAATATAATGGCAAAATAAGTGTTCCAAACGTATTCCGAAGGAGATGGGCACCATTAAAGTTTAGGGGCCAAAATTTCAAATGATCATAAGAAACGGAAAAATTGGTCGATTCGTTTGCGATTTTCGCTAAAATTATTCTTTTTATTTGAAGATAAATTGTGAAGATGTAGTTTAAAAAATGTCGATAGAGGGAGCTTCAGACTTTGGAAGTAACGAACAACTATTTTTTACCACTATTTTTGAATCTCATTAAACGTTTTCTAATGCTTGAACTTAAACTTTTGAGCTCAAAACCTGAATTGTTGAGTATGATTAAGTAGCGAAAACTGAACTCTCTTCAAAGGTTGAAATACACTTTGTCACAAAAAAATGTATGCATCACTAATAAAATGAGCTGCAACCAACAAACTCGGCATTAATGTAGTTTGTTAAGAGATGATTTAAATTTCGTCGCCAGTGGCGAAAGGGTAAGCGCGCTATGCACATGCAAGATGTGCAGATAAGTACGATTGAAAGCTTGTGTCAAAGGGCACTTCAAAAGAAACTGTCGAGTTGTAAGGACTATTGAGACTAGGACGACCTTTTAGCGGTATGCGAATATTTGTTGGACTTTTTAAAGGGACGTACAGTAGGTCTCAGTGATGCAGGTTGGTTGTAAGCGCGTATCTGCCGCTACATCGGTCGGCGCGATATGGTAGTAGCTTAGTGTAGGTAAAAATAAATGAATCACTCCATTGCAGTCGGTTAAGGCATTCTAGAGACGAAAATGAGCGCGAAGATCGCACATCATAAGAGCGGCCACTACCTTATCAACAAGGTCGTTAACATTAGTTCCATGCCGTTTAACATCTATCAAGAAACTGATGGTTCCCAAAGCAGAATAATGCTACATTTGCGAGGTACGTCGCAGAACAGATCCCTGAGCTGCAGAACAATTCTGTTCAAATGCGAGAGGAAAACTCAAGACAAATTTTCTGCAGAAATTCTACAGATTGCTGTGCCTATTTCTGCAGAAAATCTGCAGGAACTGAAGATTTTCTGCAAACATCTTCCAACTCAAGATAAAATTTTGCACAAATTCTGCAGATTTCTTAAAGTTAGAAGAAAACATAAAATTCTCGGAAATTACGATAATTCGGCGGAAATCTCGCAAAAAATGTTGAATTCGTAAGTCATCTGCAGAAACTTTAGATTATTTAGATTTTATTACTTTGATTTTATTACTTTAGATTTATTATTTTGAACTCGAAGAAATCGGCAGAATTTGTGCAAAACTCCATCTTGAGTAGGAAGATATTTGTAGAAAATCGGCGGTTTCTACAGAATTTCTGCAGAAATTTCGCATCCTAATTCTGAAAAAAATTCTGATTTTTTTAGCGAAATGGTTATCCTTTTCCTTATTTTTCCCAATCGATCTTCACCACTACAATTTCCTCCATAAATTTACGTTTTTGGAAACATGTCAACATTGAACACGTCCATCGCCGAAAATTGCGTGGCTTGTTTGATATTTCAATCCTTTTGCAAACGGAAAATATTTCAATTGTTTCGAAAGTTTTGAAATGTTTTATTATATGCTACTATAACCGCGACTCATTTTATTTATTATTTTAGTAATTTATGAATTTATCAACATTATTTTAATTACTCCTTCATGCCATGCAAAATTAACCAAAAAAAAAAAAAAAAAAGAAACATGGTTCGACCCCTAGGTTCGGATTTTCATAAAATGTTGTATCTTTACTCTTTTTATGCATTTAAGAAAGCATATAGTAAAATATTTTGGAGGTTTCAAACCGGTTTAGGCTCTACAGAAATGCATAACAACAGTGAAGTTTAAAAAAAAAAACCTTCTGTATGTGAAACAATTTTGATTTAGAGCTCCGGATTTGTGGGAAAGGTCACGTTGGTACCTTCACTGTTAAAAAAACCCTGAAAGTTCAGGTAGTTTTCTGACTGATTTTAACAGAATATTTCCGTAATGCTTCAAAACGTATTTTTTCCTTACAACAACGTAAACATCCCGACGAAAACGGAATTTTTCCATTTCTAGGGTTGCCGCTGTGCTGTACTTTGCTCTGATTAGTCTTCAAGTCATGATAAACATCCCTTATTGATAGTGCTTATTAATCGCACTGTTACATTTTGCTAATTAAAAGCATATTTAGAATAATAACTCGGATGCTGTAGCTTGCTATTTCATGTCTGGAGAGTAATATACTCGTTATGTCGAAATTGTTTATACGCCTTTGAGCTTTGTAGGTTTGGAAAAATGTTCGCGCCATTTTTAGACTGGCAGATGTGTTTTGATCGCCCTGATGATTTGATGTGGGTTTTACTGAGTCAGTATTAGAATATTATTGCGGTGTATTATTTTGCTTAATACTTCGAACAATTCTATTCGTTAGTCATATTGTGTGTTCTAGCGGTGAGAATAGTTTTAGGATCCCGTGTTATCCATTTTAAAATAAAGGCTATTGGATTACTTGTATCCAGACGCAATGGAGACGCTTAAATTTAGCACCGCTGGTCACATGTAAGTATTGTTGAATATCTTTGTACATGTTAAAATACAAATGTATTTTTCTTGTTAATATGCATTTGATAGAATTCCGATGGTAGCTGATTTAGAATTTATAGAACTATTATAAAGTTATTGTTTTTGCTCTAATGCGTTGTATTCTTGAAAATTATTAAAACGTTAAATGCCAACATTTCGTATCAACCGGAGATTATCGTAGTGTGCGAGCAAGACAGAAAAAAATCACTCAGTTTTTTTTTTTTTTTTTTTTTGACAGAGTGAAAGTAAACATTTTGAATCTCTAAATAAAAGTATTTCTTGCTGTTATATTTTTTTCGAAAAGGCATAGCAGATTGTTAATCTTTGAAAATACAATTTTGACAAGAATAAGTTTTCTTGACTACTTAGAAATCTGGAAAAATTCATTACTCCTTTCGGGATTTCATTTATAATAAAAAATATAAATTATTTATTTCCTTAGGATCTCATCCAACAACTTATTTGAGATTATTGCAAGTTTCTTGTAAAAACATTTCGGGTAAAACGAACTGATTGATATGTTTAGCCTAAGTATAATGCTTATGCACTAAAAATCTATATTGCTATTCCAATGAGTGAAAAATGCGGAAATCACCGGGAGGGGGGGGGGGTAGACATCATCTGAGCAAAAAATTCTTCACGTGTATGTCAATGATTCTGTTTTTAAACACAGTAAATTGGTATACAGTACTCTCCATCAGGTATATTATTCCATGATAAAGTCAACCGGTTTTTAATGGTATTTTATTTGACTCATTCTGCAAGCAAAAATATTCTATTTTTCATGTATGCTTTTCCATGCCACGCCAGAATATGTACGAAGAGAAGTCGAAGGAAATATCGAGCAGTATCAGCATCAAAAATTGGTGTTAGATTCAAATCCACTAATTTCCTTGTTGGTACTTTTCGATTATTTTTATTCATCTGAAGGTGCGAATTTCGAGATGATGCTTGAAAGATAAGTTATCAAGCAAAAATTTCACTTAAAATATATTTTAGTAATAAATACAAATTAAAAAAATAATAGTTCATGAATAGTTAAACTATTTTTCTATTATATGTCATTTTAAACATAGGATAGAAAAACGAGAATGAAATTTCAGTAAAATATGTGAAAATGAGAAACGAAAAAATAGCGCAACGAAAAATCAAGAACCGAAAGTTCTGTAAAGACACAGAAAATTTTAAAAACGGGAAAATAGATGAACGGAAAATTTAAAAACGGAAAAATAGATCAACGGAAAGAAGAGAAATGGAATTTTCGTTAAATCACGGAAAATTTATAAATGGAAGAACAGAACTAAACGAAGAAATGAGAAATGGAACTTCTGTTAACGGAAAATAATTTAACGGAAACGTAATATTTACGGCAACTTTGCTGCCGGTACTTTATCCGTTATTTTCAGGAAATTTTTTTAACAGTGTTGTGTATACAATACTTGAAGAACTAGCAGAGCAATTTTCGTCAAATAATTTTTCGTTGAAGAACATAGTCAAATATTCTGCTTTGGGGCTGATGGTATCAAGAAAAACAATCCTGAGTAGACTGAAAGGCGCTTGTATCTCGAACCGGCGTTCCATTGCGATGAATTGGATTTTCCCTGCACTTGATTAGCTGGAATGTGACATACAGGAGGCATGTTATCTTCAACGATGAAACCCGATTTAGTCACAGTGGTCATAGGTAACATATTTCACTCCATACCACGCCGTGTTGTGTTTAGTACAGCTGCTAGAAGAGGGTAACAACTTATGGTTTTGTAATATTTATTGTGTCATAACTTCTTAATAAAACAATCTTTTGTTCTGAATTTGTAATCATTTCCTTATCTTGTCATTGGCCACATCCATTTTAAGTTTCCTGAAGATCGCTCATTTCCTTCTGGGTTAATGTACTGTTATGTGACAGAGTGTATTTCAACTTCTGAACACAGTTCAGTTTGCGCGATTTAATCACGATCAATGATTCTGATTTTGAGATGAATACTCAAGTTTAGGTCCAAGCATTAGAAAAAATCTAATAAGATTCAAAAATAGCAGTAAAAAATAGTTGTTCGTTACTCCAAAGTCTAAAGCGCTCACTATCAGCATTTTTTTTTTCAACTACATCTTCAAAATTTATCTTCAAGAAAATACTGATTAAAAGAATAATTTTAGCGAAAACCGCAAACAATCCATCAATTTCTCCGTTTTTTTATGATCATTTGAAATTTTGCCCACTAAACTTTAATGGCGCCTATCTCCTTCGGAAGACGTTGGGATCCTTATTTTTGCCATTTTATTGCTTGTCCTGATGTGCACTATCATCCCTTAAAGTTTTGCCGCCCAAGAGTTCAGAAACACCCTGTATGTTTCAGTGCTACCAAGATTCACTACTTTAATGTTAAAAAAAAATAATTGGAGTGTCTACTAGTTCTTGAATATGCAAAACACAGTTTGGAATTTACCTACAAACTCACTTTAATTTTATGAACTTTGCTATTAGTTTTATTTTATTAATATATAATTACTTTATTTTACTATTGTTATTATTAAATAGGGGTGGGGGCGGCAATGGGGTGGTTTCCTTCAGTCAAAAGTACTACTTTTAGTCATTGAAATGGATAGAATGAGCAAAAAAAAAAAATAACATGGACCCAGAAAATACTTTTATTTTTCCCCAACAGTTTTTTTAATTAATTTTTTAAAATGTCCGATTTTTCAAACATGGCGTGGATGCACTTTGCCGCATCTTTCTACTACGTTTCCACGTTATGATAATCAAGCAACGAATTAAAATTGCGCTCTACGCTTGCTATCAACCATATCGTTGCCAATACCCGTGAGTAAAGATGCGAATTAAATATTTTGCACTGTGAACGGCAACACTGAATGGCATTTCATCATTTGTTACGTCATCGACAGAAGCCGTAAACAATGAAAGCGCTCCGATTAAAGTATTTTTTTTTTTTTAAATAATAAACCTAAACAAATTATTCCAAAAATGGTCAGATCCTATATTTTTAAGCATGCTCTTCCAGAAAAAAATACTTTTAAAATTTTGGAAACGACCCCATTGTTAATATCGCCTCGGGCGGCAGAACTACAAGAGCCGGTCCTATTGCTTACAGAAAATGCGAAATGAGTGGACGTGAAATTATAAGGAAGATAAACAAAAATAAAACAGCAATTTATAATTTTTTGAAAACCCCAAAGAATATGGCAAGAAAAAGCGTACAGGCAGGCTGCTTACTCTTACTAAGCGCCAAAAACGAGCAATTGTCCATTCAGCTTGCTTAAAAAATCAGTTCTATTAAAATTAAAACAGAAATAAATGTATCATGCTCTTCTATCCGAAGTGCGTAAGGTTCTGCAAAGGAATCCCAACGTTAGATATGCTGAACTGCGGCCACATTCACCATTTACAAAACTTCAAAAAAAAAAAAAAAAACTTAGATTGGAATTCGCTAAAAAAACACGTTTTTTTTTGGGGGGGGGGTCGATGAAAAAATGTTTTCTGAAGAAAAAAAAACTTTAATTTGGACGGACCAGATCAAGGGCGCCCATATGCAAAATTTTAAGGGGGGGGGGGAGGTTCAGATATTTTCCCCATGGTTTAGCAGGATATTTTACCAATAGAAACCGAGTTCGATGCAGTTTACAGTTTTTAAAATTTGACGTTTTTAATAACTTACTAATGGCTAGAAAAGAAATGTTTTTACATTTCTGCAAAGAAAAAAATACTAAAAGCAAGGAAGTTCTCATTTCTAGGGGGGGGGGGGGCTTGAGCCCCCACTTGTCCCCTTACATGGGCGCCCATGAACCAGATGGTTTTCACCGTTACTGGTATTATTTGCAAAAATATTTTTTTTCTAAACGACAATCGGGGGTGGCTTTGTCATGGTTGTGGGCAGGTGTTGTAGCCAATGGAGCAACACCAATCGTGTCCATTCGAGATCCCTTGAATTCAAAATCATATGTTGATGTATGTTAGCTGAAAATTTGTTACCAGAATCACCCCGATCAAAGGTGGTGAACATAGGCGAGCGCAAGGCTTCAGAAATGGAGGTACCACTGTACCAGGAGTTTGAAATTAAGCTTGGAAAAGCTCCCAAACTTGCTCGCTCAAGGAAAATTTTCAAATATTGTGAGTAAAAAAGCATTTTTAAAGCTATGAGATAAGAAATTAATGAACATAAAATTTTTTATTTGCTAATAGGGGTACCACAGTACCAGTGGTGACCCCAGCACGCCTATGGTGGTGAATATATGTTTCAACAAGACAATGCAAATTGCCATGTGTCTTGTGGATCACGCTCATGGTTTGAAGCCAATTCTGCGAAACTTCAGGACTGTCAGGCAAGAAGCGATGATTCAAACCCCATAGAGAATCTTTGAGGCATTTTAACTAGAGAAGAGTATGAGGATAGGACACAATATGCAAACAAAGACGAACTGACATCATCCATTGAAGTGACGTGTAAAAACATTTCGAAACAAACTTTAATTGGACTTTCTAAGTCAATGACTGGACGATTGATAAGAGTAATTGAAAAAAAAAAGCTATTTTGTAGAATACTTATTTTTTTCGGGACATATTTGTTAATGTCCTTATAATTTTCCCATGTTTTACATAATATATTTGTGATAACATTTAATTTAACAATTGTTTTGTAATAACATTTCATACTAACAGATTTCTAATATTTTCTGATTACAAGTTGATTTTGTTCACAGTTGATGCTTACTTTCATAAACCCTCATTTTTCAACATGTCCTTATAATTTTTTCGATGGCTCTATCAACATATTTATCTGTTAATTTGTTACTATTATTTCTTTGCAAAAAAAAAAAAAAAAAAAAAAAAGGTGAAAAAAGCCTCAGCCTTTTGCAAGAAAAAAAAAAGGAAGGAAATGGGGGGGGGGGGGGGGGCACCAGTCTGTAAAAAGAGTTAACAGGTTTTAATAATAATAATAATAATTATTAATAATAATAATAATAATTATTATTATTATAATTAAAAATAATAGAATAAGGTATAGGGGGAAAAAAACAAAGCCGAGAAGCGATTTTTTTTTAAAAGCTTTTGTAGGTCTTCGGGATCAAAAAAGATTGAGAAACGCTGCTTTAAACCTAACAGCAAACTCTACATACCACGAGCAAACAGTAAGAATAACTTCTATACTTACCATTTGTTCGCAACAAATAAATAAATAAATAATATAATACGTTTAGTAATTGCAAAAAATCACAAGCATTTAAAAAAAAAAATAAAACTATTAGGTAATGTCTTCGTTTCGAATTCCCAATAGCTGTTACAACTACATCATGTAATTTC